>NW_015386736.1:619031-661482 GCF_001527695.2 Protobothrops mucrosquamatus | reverse complement strand
GAGAGAGAGAGAGAGAGAGAGAGAGAGAGAGAGAGAGAGAGAGAGAGAGAGAGAGCAGTGTGATTTTTTTTACTTTAAATCTTCCCCATCACTCTCTTAAGCTGTGCCAACTGTTTCTACCCATTGAAATAATGAATAGTAACCAGTTCATTGTATAGTCCTTGGGGGAAGGAGGTTCCTAATCCTTTAAATTCATTCCAGTATTAATTTAGTTCTTTATTAAGTCAGAACATATATTTTATTTATTTTCCCCCACATAACTGATATAAATGAATTAGGGTCTGTTTTTATATCTACAATTCTTTCTTTTTTGAGATTATCCCTGGAAGAGAATCCCACAAAGCAAACTGTGGATTTTACTCTCAAGTAAAAGCATGTAGGATACAGTCTTGTTGAAGGCATTTACAAATTTGTCTATCCAGAGGTATATGGCCTTCAATTTAGAGAGAGTAATATTATCACAGCCTACCAATGCGCATGAAAATCTCTACACCTACAGTGCAGGTGATTTTGTGTCATTTTCTATCATCCATGCATCAGTCTCTTATGTATGCATTATTTAAAGTGAACAACCTCAATAGCTTAAGGCCAACATGTTCCTTTGGGAACTTAGAATTCTTCCCTCTCTGCTTTCCATTTTGATATATGGGGTTCTCTGTTTGTAAGCCTGTAGAGATATGATCTATTAGCCTTAAAGCTGCCAGTGGCTCAGTATTTCATTTAGGGGAAAGGAGGACACATACATAATAAATAAAGGTGACTGACATGTGACACTTGATTTTTGGAATCTCAAGGTAATTCCTATTAACATTTGTGGCAAAAGGGCAGGTGAGACTCCCATCATTGATTGGAGATGTATTATTTGTTCTGACATCCTTTTTAAGATATAGAGCACAGAAGGATGAAGTAATGGCCAAGATTTCATTCAGATTAATTTTTTCCCACCCCAACCTGCAGTTCGTACAATTAAACCTGCTTTTGAAGGTAGAAAGGTAGAAATTATTTGGATGAAAAATCAGTTAGCCTAATATTTATTTCCTATGCTATTCCAGTCAAATGACAGAATAATTCAGTGTCTTGTCCATACATTGATAAGATTAAGTACAGGATGACAACATCAACAACCCTGAAATGAGCATTCTGTTTACCACAGGTGCACTTTACCCCCAAAAGCTCTCTGGAAAGGCCTCATTCTGATTCCTTTCAGAATACTAGCAGAATGAAACCATTCTAATTTCTAGTTATGCCATTCCAGAACAGCAGCTATGAAGAAAGCTCACCCCTGCAGTCACTAATAATGATACTCCCTAATGATATGGACCCAGAACAAATCAGATGGGTAGATTCCACTCAGAGAGTGAAGTCTCATAGGCAGCCAGGTCTGAGTGATGTATGGTTTTAGATATGACAACCAGCACCTTGAACTGCACCTGGAAGCCAGTATGGATTTTATAGTACAAGTTTCATATGGGCAAATTACATAGCACTTGAAGTTGTATGAGCTACTGCATCCTGAATCATCTGTCATTTCCAGGTGGTCTTCAAGGGTAGACCCAAGTTATTGAAATAGTTTAACTAAGGTACAAAGGCATGTCTGACTATCAGTAAAGCCTTATGATTACAAATAGCTGTAATTGGCACATAAGATATAGCTTTGTAAAGACCTTCCCCCAACTGAAACCATATCTGGTAGGGTGATTAAGTGCACCCTAATCAAGGAACTGCCAAGGAGAAAATAAGACCTCCATCAACCTGACAGGGTAAGCTACTGTATATAAATGGAGAGCAAACCCCATTCCCTTCTAGCACTAACATGTTACCTAGTCTGTTAACAAAATGTTTGCAAGCAAATAGATAAGCTCGGAGAGCACCAAGGACTTCACAGTTCAATCCTGAACCACATATATCTTTTCCTGTTGGAACCAGCTCCTTAGCAAATAGAACCACTGCAGAAGACTGCCCCAACTCCTAACTCTCAGATCTGGTCTAGAATGATGTCATGATTAATGGTACTGAAGGTAGCTAAGAGATCTAGCAGGATCAGAAGAATTACACTTCTCATATTCCAGTAGTGCCACAAATCATCCACAAAAACTATCTATATACTGTAGTATCAGTTCTGTATCGTGACCTGCCACCTAAGTGAAAAGGTCCTGATAAGATTTTTTTTTTCATCCAGGACTTTAGTTAAATAAGTGTGAACCAAATTAGACTTCAGTGGTTTATATCACATCATTGTGAGACAAACTAATTGCTTTCACCTTATCCAGTATGCATATAAGCTGAGGGAAAACTATACCAACTTATCTGACAAAACTTGAGTATTCTTCAAAGTACCACATATATCTAAAGTGTTACTACATTATTCCTAGAATGATTTACTAATATATAAAGATGCCAGACACTTTTGTTTAGCACAGACTTTCAGGAGAATGAGCCTGTTCTACATTTCCATGAATAATATGCAAAGTAGAACATCTCTCTGAATTACAAAATGTAGTTCTGAACTCAAAACTTTTATATCTGTACATTTCCAAAAACTATGTTTAAAATTGGTATATCTTTATTTCAGGTGCTATCTCACTAACTTGAAACCAGTTTGGACCATGTATTCAGGTTAAGGTAGTATTATGTTTACTTTAGCCATGGTTAGAATGAATGCAGAATTAAAATTAAACCAGCATTGATGTTGATGAGGGAAAGAGATGAGAATATTCATTTGAAGAAGATTGAATGAGAATAACACACCATTTCTATGATCAGGTATTTACCAGTCTGTCATTTCAAATGGTATTATTTCAAGAAATACTGTTATTCCAATCTCCCTCTTTCACTTTCTTAGAAAGGATTTAGCCAGCAATAAGCAAAGTCAACAATACGTACTGAAAAATGCTTATTATGGCTGCATCCATATGTTTTCATAAATAAGAGGCCATCATAAAAATGCTGAATAGAGGTATGAATCACACCTCAATCTGGAAATGTAATTTTCTATGGGTGCACTTAGAGTAAGTGCTAACATAATGGCCTTCCCAATTAGGAAATACATAGCACCTTAAAGGGGAGGGTGGGGGATTGTTAAAAAAAAATCTCAATGTGACCTTAGTATTTGCACAGTTTTGATTCTGCCTGGTGATCTACTTTACAAATAAAAATTAAAAAGAATAATTGATTGCTTTACTCTGAAATCCAATACATTTAATAGATTTCATGAAAGTATCTGCATACAAACATCCAGACACACACATGCAATTATTATCCTTAATAAAGCAGAAATAAGGTTAAGCAGAATAAAACAAGTTTAGCTTAAGATTGGAGGGGGTATTGGGGGAAAGCATAAGTATACTTTGAAATGATTAAAACAAAACCCAGAGAAAAGCAGCTCAGTTTGAGGAGTTCTACAAGACCTCCATGAACCAGAACGGTGGGTTAAATGGAAATTGACCTAACAAATCCAGGTAGACTGATAAACTGAGTTGAAAGCTTTTTGTCTTGCAGCTGATGCTAGGTGAAGCATATTATACACATCATAATGACTGTTGGTTAATGGAATGGCTGTTAGAGCTCAGTTTTGCTCTTCTTCTGATATTTGATTCCTTTTCATGTGATGTCGGGTCTTCTTTTACCAAAACTTCTTGAGCCCTGACTAAACTATCCCAACTAATTCCCCTCCAGGATGCCAAAACCTGAGAATACTTTTTCCTGTTTGAGTTATGGCTTGGAGAAGGACAGAATTTCGCATTCCTAGGGTTAAGTGGAGTCCCTAGGCAGCCCAGCTACTGTATCCAAGTTCAAGAAAGCTATCAGTGAAAGGTCAACACTTGGGAAAGAACATTAAGCAGACAACAGGCAGCGCCAATGGCTATTATCCATTCAAATCAACACAAGACAATTCATGTGGCCTAATTCAACGTTCAAGGGTCCATCCCAAAATATGAAAATATTATTTAAGTGTGTGCATGTGACTATTTATTATGAGCGCCATGGTGGCCTAGTGGTAAGGATGTTTGCATCCCACTTGGAAGGTTGAGAGTTCAATCCTAGGTAGTGGCAGATGTTTTCATCCTAGGGCACAGATAAAAAATATCTGCTGTGAACTCTGTGCAGCATCAGGAAGGGAATCCGACCAGTAAATGCTCATCTCCATCTAGCCATCCCGACTCTATCCCAAATTAAGGGATTACAGGATCATAAAAAGGGAGTTTCCATATGATTGTTTATGTTCTTGAAGTATAAGTGGCATTTCTTGATAGTAGTGTGATGTTTCTAGCTCAGTATATCTTTTCTCTTTCATACCCAACAATTTTCTTTTGTACAAATTTTCTTTAATGTGAAAAACTTTAAGGCATTATTCCTCTGCCATAGAACGTGTATTCTTATATTAATAGAACTCCCCTTCTGAAATAGAACAGTCATTTGGAAACAAACTGCAACTGGGGCAGGTTCCATTCTTCTCTCAAGGTGAGCTCATTAAAACAAGAAAGAGGGAAAATTACTTTTTCATACTAAAAAAACAAGGTTGCTCAAGTCTAGCTTTCCTCAAACAAAGCTGGGACCCACCAAATATTGTAGGCTATTATTGTGCTGTGATTTATTTTAGATATCAGCTTCAGGAGATTTTTGCCCTTCATATCACCTGAAAAATAATATAAAAATAAAATTCCTATCAGTACAAGCTAGCATGCTCAGTTGTACTCACAGCTTTGGAAAGAATTGTAGAAAATGTAGAAAATTGTAGAAAATTGTAGAAAAGTCTACATTAAGGAAAGTGGCTCTAGACTGGAGCACTTATGATGTCAATCAATCTCAGACATAATTTATATATTCCTTTTTTCTCCAGGGAATTAATTTTTATTATTTTTTTAATATGGCCAGGAGGGCCTTTGAACAAGTTCATCTTGTGCACTAGTTGCACCCTTACCTTGAGTGAAAAGCCCTACAGACAGTTACTCACACTCCAGCCACCTCACAATTGGATTGTCACAATGTGTTCTACATAGGGCTGCCCTTGAGGACTATCAGGAGTTGCAATAGTGGCGAATATCTGTAGCTCAGATGTAGGATGAGAGTGAGGGTTCATTCTCTGAGCTTGTGGGTTAGCTCAGGCTAGGTAACATCTTCAGCAGAGTTTGGAAACCAACTCACAAGCTCAGACAACCAACCATCATTCTCACTATCAAGAGTCTATAGCTGGTACAAAATACAGTGCTATGAGCAATAACTTGTGCTTTTCATTATGCCCATATGTTACCATTGCTACATGAGCTGTATCGGTTGCCACTAGGCTTCAGGTACAATTCAAGGTGCTGGTTGCTACCTATAAAATCCTTTTATGGCAAAAGGCCTGGATGCATGAAGGACTATCTATATGCAATCACTTTGGCCTGCCAAATATGTTCCAAGGAGTCCCTCTATTAATTTCTGTAATCTTCCATGTCTGAGGAAGTATGACTTCTCCCACTTCTGAAGCAACATCCCTCCAGAGATATGTATGGTGCTCACTTTCCTGGGATTCCACAAAGCCCTCAAGATGTGGTTTTGGTCTTACATTTGAGGTTAATGTGTTGTAGAGCCTCCGTTGTCATTCTTTATTACTGTGATGGCAGGTTTAATCTGGGCTGCCTTTGTTGTTGTATATTGTATTGTCTTTGGATTTTGTATGTCACCGTGAGTCTACTGGAGTGGGCAACTGTGACAAATTTAATAATAATAGTGATAATGATGTATCATTAATGTTCCTTTAGAGTTTGTTCTTTTATATATCAAATATTACATGAGAGTTCCTTCATTGATCTAAGGGGCAAGCAATTCCTTTTGCCAACTTATTTCTTTCATGTATGAAAGGAAACTGAAGGAATGGCAAGTTTTAAGTAAAGCTCACTTCTGATTTCTAACAATTTTGGGTCATACTTGCCTTACAATTCATGTCATTTTCCTTATATAATAGCACTGCAGTAATTCTCAAAAATGCAATATTTTGTTTATTTATCAGGTTCCAGATACTCTATTTAGCTATAATATTCTTATTCAGAACATTTTCCACTATACTTCAATCAATGCACTCCAAACTTTTGATTACTTTTCTTATTATACAGTCATTTGTTGCCTGAATTTTCTGACTAACAGATGGTCATTTTGATTAAGTTAGAAATCATCTTTCCTGGTAAAGGATGTTGCCAATACTGATCATTGTGAATACATAGCAACCCAGGCCCTTTTCACCTTGCCATAAACCCAGCTTTTTATGCAACTGTGAAATTTCTGAATTGAATATGTAAATGTTTAAAATTTTGGATGAAGCAACAGGACTGAGGAGACATGCTTCTCCCAAAATTCTCTAATTGGTTTTCAGATAATGATTCAAACAAACAAAAGGAAATGCCACAATATTAACAATAATATGACCAAAATTAACTGTTAACTATACAGATGTGAGTCCTTGACAAGCAGTAATTACTCCAAAATCATCTTGGCAATTATATGTACTTCGGACCAAAATACAACCCAAGTAAGATGTCCAAATCAAATCAGTTAGTGCACTCCTGAAGTGCATTCCAATAACAAGTCAGTCATACCATTGCTTGATTGCCAGTATACATAACATAGACATTTGTATTATATTAAACACATTTTAAGTCTAAAGAGACTTCCTTAATGTAATTGCATATTTTTAAAAGACAAACTACCACTATTTTTGAAAACAAGAAATACAGCCTCATTCTAATGTGTCCCTGCTAGGTCTCCTGATCTTTTCATAGTTTTCAGTAACAGTAATTATGATATTGTCCTAGAACATCTAGCAGGATTAGCATTTGGGGCACTAGCTTGCAGTGGTGTTGATTTTGGATGGGCTAAATCCAGTGGTGGGATTCAAATATGTGAACAACTGGTTCTCTGTGTGGATACCGCTTCCAGAAGTCCATTCTGGACCTGGGCAGCAAAAAATTAATTACCAGTTCTGCCGAAGTGGTACAAACCGGCTGAATCCCACCACTGGCTAAATCCAGAAAGTGATCTGGAGATGTGACCGCTGTGAGAGGTCTTTAACATGAGCACTCTGATGACACCCAGAACTACTGCTCCTTATTATTCAACTCCTATCACAACCCTTGAATGCTTAAATGTTGCCTATGTTTAACAAGGAGGTGAAAAGGAACAACCTGAAATTAAATCCAGAAAAAAAATGGAGCTGCTATTGATAACAGGAAACTGGATGCAGATGCTAACAGGGACAAGGTACAGGATTCATATGATTTTTGCATTGGAATATATGCACTAATTGCCAATTAGTTACAGAAGAATTTGGTTATCTGAGACACTGAAACTCTCATTATGAAACTGTCTAGACACTACAATCTTCGGAAAATTGTAATTCTGAAATTCAGATTCTCCTACTATCAGGAAATAGTAGTATTCATAAGTATACTGTATTCCCAGCCAGTTGCAGTGCACTCCCTCAGTAACCACTTTTGGCTGGCATTCTTTCAGCATTTACAAGATACTTTCACCTTTTAATTGCTAATTAATTTCAAAATCAATTTAAATTCATATTTTAATTTTTTAAAGAAAACATGCTACTTGCATGAAATGAAGGGTACATACATCAAATATTTTTTTAAAAAAATTAAAACCTGAAAAGATGTGCAAATAATTAATATTAATTTGTTAAATGACATGTAATTTCTTATATTAAAAAAGTTGCAGGCTTAACAACATTAATGTTCCAAGATCCTTAATAAATACAAATACATGAATGGTCTCAAGACGAAGATTTTCAAACAATAATATTTATGTTGAATAATCATCTGTCTACAGGTCCATTACCTCAGTAATACAACAAGTCAAAATTCAGTTTTGCTATAGTTGAAACAAGGGTACTTGGAAGCTATCTCAGAAAGAAGTCAGATCTCCAAATTTAAAATATTCAGCACAGCTAAATGTATTGATTATAGAATTATATTAAAACTTATTTATGTTATATATGATAGAGAGATGACAGTATATATGATAGATTTTCCTCTCCTCACCAATTTCATACTACTGTTCTGTGGCTACAAATTCTATTCCCTCCTTTTTTAGAGCTGCTTGAAAATATTTTGTTCTAACCCACTCATGCTATTTTCTCCCTTTCTTGCATTCCTATAAAATACTAGTGTAATCATTTATCCAGTCTTTTTTCTTATGAAGTAAAGTACACCCAAGTAGGTGTAAATATTTGTCTGACCAAAACAATCTGCTTAACCAAGTGAACCTTAACTTCACTTGGGAACAGTACTCTATTTCTTTGTTTACCTTAGCTCTGAACTGATAATTATTAGAACTTTTCTCATATTTTATAGCAGTGATTCTCTCTCTTTCTCTCTTTATAAAGAGGCATTATATTTCTAAGGATTTTTATTTTATTTTACTTTCCAAGAAAAGCCCCTGGCTTATATAGATAGGCAGTAAGTGGCAGAGGGACGTAAATAAAGTTTTTGATCCATTCAGGTCCTGCAAATGGAATCATTCTTCCCTCTTCTCTTCTCTAGCATATTGAGTGTTGTAAGGTCTGTTTTCTTTCAGGACTTGATGGCATAGCCCGGCATGAATGAGGAATATGAGAAGGAGCAGCGATTGGGAAGTGACTGGATTAAATTTGGACTGAGTCAATGTTGATCTTTCCTCACCTGCTCTTGACACGTCTTCACCTCACTGAAACCTTTTTATTAAATTTTAATCAAAAGCACCAACAAGAATGTGGATAGTAAAATGGTCAAAGCTCACTACATAAGTGCCTTTGCTTGACAAGTAAGACAGATGCTAAAATGCAGCACCCCTGGCATTCTGATGAAAAGCACAGAAATATTTGGTTTATACCTTAAGTGATAAGAGGAAGTTGGCCTTAAAATTAATCCTGTTCTATTCTTGGTTGCTCTAAGAAGTTTTTTTTTTTGCTCTGCACTTATTTTATGCAATAGAGCCAGACAAGCAAAGCAGAGCTTACTCAGACAGCTGCCAGAATTCAAATACCAGTCATGAATATCTGCCTTCAGCTCTTTTGTGGCCTACCGGAAGCTGCCATATTTGTTTTCAAAAGAAATCTGGAATATGAGCTGATTTCCAGGATGCTGTATGGATGGAACATGGTGCTATTACTTATGACTTATTTATATATTAATTCTTCCTAAAGGATCTCAGAGTATTGGTTCTTAAACAGACCCATGTTTTAAGTTAGAGGCCTCCAGCCATTTTGAATCAAGCACCTTAGGAGGGTTGAGAGCATATTGCAGGACCTCTCACAAAATGGCTGCTATGATAAGTGTGACTAGGCAAAAACACTAAGAGCAGACTTTATTTTACATGAATGCCAATGAGACTTAACACAAGATGGATAAGGATGGAAATACAGTTTGTTTGGGGTTGATGTTTTGTTCTATCTATACTAGCATGCTAGATTTTTAAATAAAGGAAATCTGAACAAACCAATCAATAGACAGTGAACATTTTCCAAACTTTAGAACATCTACTATTCTTCTATTGTCAATATTTTTTTCAGTTTCTATTTACTAGACCTTTTTACATTTTGGTACAATAGAGGATGTATTAAGTTATCATGCAATATAGGAGCTGCTTCATAAGCTGTAGGTATAGAGGTGACCCATTGAAATTCACAGACAAGATTGCTGGGTGTGTTGATTCTGTGGGAAGACCCAAATAATTGCACAAACCTAATGAGTGGGGATTTCTTCATTTTGAAGTCATCCATCCCCTTCTAAAAAGCTTATGTAGGAGGAAACATTTTCATTCTGCAAATGTTCATCTACTCCTCCTAGCTAAAGCTATCTTTCTCTTTTTTCCTTCTTTGAGTAGCTACGTGGGTAATTCCAGCCAATCATAAATTTATTTAGTGAATCTAGATTATTGTGTTTTGGTTTCATTTATATGGATTTCTGGTTGGACTGTTTGAGGTATAATGTTTGTTAATATTTTTAGATGGGAATAGAATAAAGCTAAAGAATACCACTTTTTCTGCTTTGATAGATCTAATATTATAAGATATTACTTAAAGTTATTTAAAACAATTATTTTATATTATATTATTTAAAATAATACAACAATAAATTTCAAATGAACAATACATAATCTGACACACCTGGGTGCTGTTATGACTCATGCCTTCATCACCTCCTGCTTAGGCTATTGAAATGAACATTACATGGAGCTGTCCATTAAAATTACTTAGAAGCAATTGCAATGTCTGGGTTTGTAAAAGGGAAGAACACATATAGTTGCATTTGGGACAATTCAAGATGCTGCATTTAACCTACCAAGGTCTATATAGCTTGGCATCCATGATGAGTACATAAATGAGAATTATCCATCCTATTCATTCCAAGAATCAAATTATTGAAGATCTCTACTTTACTTGAATTGACAATAATGTAAGCTAAGAGGCAATTTGCTTGGTGTTGGCCCACATGACCCACTAGGGAGCACCTTGCCTGCTGAAGTATTGGGAGCTCCCTTCTCATTTGCTTTTGAAAAGTACTCAACACCAATATTGTAAGGGGTTTTTAGCGCAGATGACAGACTTGGGCTATTTTGATCATGGAGATTTTTTTCTCTGGTTGGTTCATGGTTCGTAGTTCCTTTTATTTTTTTATCTTATAATCCACACCAATTTTTTAGAAGTATAGAAATTATTGTAAAAATAAAGAAATAGTTTAGGATGCCTAAAATCATCCCTGCTCATTATTTCTGTAAAATTTCACTCTGCGAGATTGACATTATTATCTATTCACATAAGGCCGGTAGCTGGTTGCAGTGAATTGCCTCAAGTGCATTGGACTTGATGACAGTTTTCTTGAAATTATAGCTCAGTTTCTTAGTCCTGAATTTGTTGTTTGTGTAATTCAAGAATAAGTAAGCCAAATGTAGAAAATGTACCAGTTGTACAAGACTGAAAATGTCTTAATCTTATACTGTTCTGTGCTGATCTTTCATCTATTTATTTGCTTATTATTTTTTTCAATCACATTTGCTGCATGTGGGGTTTTTTCTTTTCTTTTTTCTTTTCAAAAACAAAACTTGCTGTTATTTTTATATGCAACTTTCCTTAACAGGCATAATTTCCACGCAACTTTTAACTTTTTAAAAAATATAGCTTGATAGGTATAATCACCCTTAAAATGTGCTGTTTCTGAATCCACATTTTTTTAGTGCAACTTTCTCTAAGATATACTTTTCTGTATACATCCTTTCTAAACATATGCTGCTTCTACAGAACTTTTGCTTTGAGAATGATATGGTGGCATTATTACCATCCATGCTGCTAAGGAATCTATGCTGGAAGATCACACTATTATGCTTGAAAAGAAAGCTACGGCAGATTTCTTTTTATTTCTAATGGGAATTGCAGATAATGTGGAATGTATAAAAATTCAGCTGCTCTTTTTGCTGTGTTCATTAACCATATCGGATTAGATCATTTCATTTACTATGAAAATGTATCAAATAACATTTTGATTTGTATCTCTTTTTGCATGAACTGAGCAATATCCTAGGAGACAAATGGCAAGTATCTTAAATGAGTTATTGTTGGAAAAATGAGGAGGCAAAAATGATTATAAAGATGTTAGAGAGACATTAGTCCTGTTGATTCAGCTGAATTTGCATCAAACAATATAGCTTAGAATCAAAGTCTCAGGTACCTTAAGTTTTATTTCTCTGGAATTTGTTTTATCATATTTAAAACTTCAAATAACAATGCAGTTTGCACCTGCAGTGTAAGAGGTGTTAGCATGGTCTTAATCATTTCAGCATAACTACTCAGCTCTTGCTGGCCAGACATTCCTAGAAAATCTGTTTGCCAAAGGTCCCAAAGCCTGAATTATACAAAGACCTGGTTTCTTTTTTCTCTGAACGATAACTGAGTCCAGAGGTGACCCTCACATACAATTGTTGTTATTCAGGCCTTTAACAAGACAGCAAATTCACATGTAACTCTATCTTCCTACTTCAACAGTACGGCAGCTTGTCACCTCTCTCATCTGTCAGCACCTGTTCAGGCTGCTAAATGAAGACAGCAGAGCTCAGCCATGGTATCTGTTGGTGGCAGCACATGCACCAAGGCAGAGCAAGACAAGGGATTTCAAGCGAAGGCCAAAACCAATCCATCATTTTGACCTGTCAATGATAAAGAGAACGGACATAAAAGAGATAGCTCCTTGTCCCAAAGGTAGTATCAGTGGTCAGCTGTCACCAGAATAAAAATAGTTAAACCCCAGTATACCCTCCAATAAGAGGAGGGTTTCTTGAGTCTACCGTACATATTATGATAATTACTTATTTTTTAATTTGGCAGCACAATGCTACATTTAGGGGAAGCTTGAATGTAAGAAGGTTAGGTTTGCCTGTGAATCAGAGAGCTGGTCCATTCCCCAGCTGAGAGGCAGCAATGCTGCCAGAACACAATACTGGAAAAGAGTTGCAGAGCCCTTCACTGCCCTGCTTAGTGGAGAAAGAATGCTATGTATATATACTGCTCACAAAAATAAAGGGAACGCAAACCCCTTCAGTTCCATGGTAAAATGTTCCCTTTATTTTTTTGAGCAGTATATATATCCTGGGTTTTTTTTCTGGGGCTTTAGAGCACTGATTAGTCCCCAACATCAGACTTTTAGATGGCTCTAGGCTTCCAATTACCATTTTGGCAGACTCTTTGTCTGAGCCTATCAGCAATAGAAGCAAAGAAGACCTTTGAAGGGAAAAAAACCTCTCCATGTTGTCAGATATCTTGGATTAATAGGCCTCTGGTATATAAGAAGTTGGTCTAGTTTCTAAGCTCTCCAATTGGACATTATTTTGGGGACTTTATGTTTCATTTAGAGACAGAATCTGGTGTTTGTATCCTTTCTTTTGGTTGAGATTCCTATTTCATCTTTAAGAATTTAAACACAGTTTAAATTAAAAGTGCAATACTGCATTTCAAACTGACTGAAGATGGTTAAAGCAGAATGTAGTTATACATTGAACCTGTGCAATCAGAAGTAAGCATCACTGAATTTACGTGAGATATTGCCATGTAATTAAACACAGGATGGCAGTCATAGCCAGTGAACACGTAATTGTGCATTTTGATTATTGGCAGGCTTTGTTTTTTTTATTAGTTCTAGATGCCTGTATGCTAGTTTTTGAGTATAAATACTTAAAAAGCAGGGAGTTGAAGATGTCTGACAGCTGTCATGTTGAGCTCCTGCATTTAAATATTACACTACTGAGTAGTTGTAAATAAGGCTTCAAGAAAATGGAGTTTCCTGAACTAATGAAATGCAGGACAAAAATGGAGTGGTAACCTGATTACTAGTTTTCTTCTGCCTTTCTAGACATTTAGGAGTCCTATAAACTGTGTAAACAAACCAAATACCCAAATTCATCCATTTAGAAAAGTGAGACTAGAGAGCTTCTGATCTCTGTTGAGTTTAGTCTTGGTTAAGACTGAAATAGTAAAATATAGACCTAACTCGTTCCTAAAAAGGCAACCTTATTTTGAATCCATCAGGAGATGCCTTTTAAAACTTTATGAATACCTTGTGATAGAGAAGACTAGCATTTTTCCACTATAAGAGAAGGGTTGTGTGTGGATTCTGAAATAATGGCCCTGCCTGTATGACAAATAGTAATATATAATGGGGAGGTCTGCTATTCAATAAAAACACTGGGATATACCATGTATATGTATACTTCAGCCCTTGGGTATGCCTAAAGCAGTTCTTTGAATCTCAGGAATTATGACAGAAACAAGGTGTTGTGTCCATGATTAGAACAAAACTCTTGGACCTTCCTATTGGATTACATTTGGGCTTCTTTTGCCTACATTTCCTGAAGTTGTGCCCACACTCAAAATGGCCACTGCCCTCACTCCTTTCATGAGAACTGTTAATTCTCAAGTGGAAAGTGATGCTGCCCCAGGCAAGTTATAATCACTTGACAGGAGAAAGTTGATGCCAGCAGATTCTTATCCAGTGATTTCCTTCCCATCAGATTGGAGTGGCTTGCAAACAAGCAATTAGACACAACGCCAGCTGCATAGGAATAATGAGCAGACATTGCCCTTGTTTCCCCCCCCCCACACACACACAACATAGGCCCACACATGCTCACATTCATGCAAGTACACATCATGTCAGCAAGTGGCAAATAATGATGATCTCTGTATGGGAAAAGGTGTTGCTATATGGTAAGCAACAGCTAATACCCTGCTCCAGTCCTCTTCTAAAGTTATACTTTAGCTTTTGAAAAGTGATGCCTTCCCTCTATAGCTTCTACTCAGTGAACTAATGATAGTGCACTTCCTCTTAGATTAGGTATTGAGTTTCAACCTTAATTTCTTTTATTCATTAAGTTATTTATTATTTAAATATATCATCAATTGATAGACCCATGTGGCTTTTGCAACAGTGTGCATATGGCAAAGTTATCTAATCTTCAAAACTAAAACCAATGAACAGAAGCAACAAGGGGGAGTCTTCTGTCAGGGTCAATGTGATATCTCAACACTTAAAATATATATTTAGATAATAAGAGTTTTTATATTCCAACCAGATGGCCACTGGTAAAACATTGTTTCTTAAAGGGAATTTGCCAGCAGAGGGACAATGATGAAAAGATTCTTGATCTAGTAACTTTCTGCCAAAATTTAAATGCAAAAATATTCAGGTTTTCCTCAATATTGGATTACATTCCATATTTGGGCTTCAAAAATTCAGGAGACCATAAAATGGCAGTTAAGTGAAGTTTTTGTAACTCATGGTTATCATTTGGTAACCCAGACAAAGCAACCCCTACTAGATAACTATGGAAGGCCACTCTTGAAATACTCTGGGCTCTGGCCTAACCACTGTTTAGTGAGTGTTTTACACTATTTATATACATTATTAAATGTGTAATACAGCACAGAAAATAGAATAATGAGACCTTTATGTGGAAAAGAAGAATTTAGAGAATAGAAAAGATAGCTTTAGTTCATATACAGCCTTGCTATTAAATAAAATAAAATAAAGGAATGTAATATTTCCTATTTTTATTCCTTAGTTTTGGGTCTTTGATAAATAATAAAAGAAGTCAAAACACAGTACAAGGTTTTTTCAACCAAAGTTTTGAACATACTTAGAAAGATCTATCTAAATATATTTAGGTACAAAACAATAAAATAAATCTTTGCTTTTATTCATAATAGTCCTATGTAGGAGGGAGAACCTTCCTTATTTCAAACAGATGTAGAGTATTTTGCTATATTGGTTTATACAGGGATCTGCCTCTCCCTCCCTCCCTCCCTCCCTCCCTCCCTCCCTATCTATCTATCTATCTATCTATCTATCTATCTATCTATCTATCTATCTCTATCATCCATCATCTATCACTCTATCATGTAGATTTGACATGACTTTAATGCTTTTCAGTATGGTAGGATATACTTTTTTCATTAAAATTAAATGAATAGGCTGTTATTGAAGTCATAGATATTGAAGAACTGACAACCAAATAACATAGTACTGAAAAATCATGTAGTTAAAAGGGCTTTGTTCATTAAAACAGCAATATTCAGCATTAAATCTGATAAAATTAGGTCTAGGTTAAAAAAAATTCAAAGTTTGATAAACTGAACTTTTAAACTAAATGAACACCAATAAAATTAAAAAAAATCCTCATAAAATCCATGTTCTATGAAAAGCAGAGCAAAGTCATTTCCCTTCCTTTTTATTAAATTTCAATTTCTTAAATAATACATATCAGTTTACTGTTTATCAAAGGTCACATGAAATTTGTATGAAACTGAGTTCATTATCCAAGGCTTAAATCTGCAATTAGAATGGTATGTTTAGCTTGAAAATTAATATCCTAGGCATTAAGTGCAAAAAAAAAAGAGGGAAAACGACAAAGAAAATACAGGCAAAAAAACCTTGTCAAGAACATTGTCATCAAATAATATTTGAGTTGAATAATACTGAGTTGAATAAAAAATATTGACATGCTCTCATTGATCAATATATTAAACAAAGAAGAAAATACAAATGTTTATTTTTCTCCATGTATGTATGTTGTTTGGGGTGTGTATGACTCTTGAATGGAAGGGTCATGAACTTGTCTCCTGTGTAATAGGTGCTTGACTCATTAGATCCCAATTGTCTGCTGATACATTAGATTAAATGTGTGCAAGCATGCACATATTCATGCAGAAAATATGTGTTATCACTAAGAGTCAACAACAAATTTATGGCACATTATCTATCTATCTATCTATCTATCTATCTATCTATCTATCTATCTATCTATCTATCTATCTATCTATCTATCTATCCCCATGCGCAGAAGGCAAACATAATAAAAAATATAATCACACTAGGAATTTTGAAGCTCTGAAATTCAGTTGCTCATTTTGAAACTGCTTGCACAATGTAACCCTTCTCTTTGATTCTTTCATCCTACCCACTACCTCCCCACTGCTCCTCTTGTTATTATGGTGAAACAGAAAAGGGTAGAGAAACTGGCCTGTTCCCTCAGAAATGGCTTAGTGGGAGAGACAGAAAAGGAGACCACAGATGAATGGATGTGAGCTGAATTTTCTGTTCACTCGTATAAATTTCCATAGCATGAAATAACAATAGAAACAATAATATATAAGAGCCTGATGACTAGGCAGCGTACAAATTAGTGCAATAAACTAACAAATAATCAAAAAGATACATTAAGACAAAACTGGCAGTCCTAATGCCGATTTACATAGACAAATTCTTTTCTCTTTATGCCATATCCTAAAAATTAATCTCCCAGAGAACAGGTGTGAAATAAGTAAGCAACTGTTGGGCTGTCACGGGAGAAATGATAGTAACAATTATCTCTTTTCCTCCAGTATTATTTTATTCTTTAAGATGTTTTTTTCCCAACATTTTATCAATTTACACACTGTTTAAAGTTTAAGTAGATTAGGACTATTATTATTCACATAATGCAGAATGAAGGCCAGCTGAATAATGACTGATCTAGTTAGTCCATGATTGAAATGTTAGTTGCCAGCATTCCTGCTCACATATTTTAGTTATCATATTGCATTATTTCTTAAGAAAAATGATACAATTATTTAGCTTTAGCTGTTAGAACATCCACATAAGATATTTCCCTTCAGATGTATGAACAACCACTCCCAGAATTCCCTAATCACTTCCTAGACATTATTCCCTAATCATTGATGAGATTTAATGGAGCTGAAGTCAGTGGAAAAGACCTGGAATAGAGAAAATTGTGTTAGAATGTGTCCATGTTTGCTAACTTCTATATAGCAAAGATAATTATTTTCCAAGTGGCAACATAAATGTAGCTTCCTTTTGAACTTCTTCTCCCCCCCCTCCTTTCTTTTGTTTTGAACTGGAATCCAATCAATGTTATGTTACTTCTCAGCTATATACAAACTCCTCTGTATGGCTAAGCAGCCCTGAATGGCATTTCAAAACTCATTTCACTCGGCGAATAGCAGTGATTTGGACAAGTGGACACAAAAGGTGGGTGCCTGGTCATTGTGACCTAAGCAAGTTTGCCCATTGATTTTCCTGGAAAGAAAATTGAATGCATGTCGGATAACAACAAATAACGCAGCTATTCATCATTCAGGCCTTTGCTTAAGAAGCCAGGAACACTTGAAGCTTGCCCATTGTAGTTAGGAAAAACGGGGAGAAGGACACATTGTTGATAAGGGAATGATGTATTGCCTCATAAAACAAATCCAGACAGAGACCTTTAAAAAAAAAAAGCTTTACTTTGTATGGTAGTCTTTTTTTATAGCATTTTTTTCTTGCCCATCCACCCACAACCATTCTAATTTATTTGCCAAAACATCATTTAAAGCATTATAAATATGTGAAAAAAACAAAACAAGTTACAATTTCCTATAACAGCTGACAAAGGGGGGTAGTATAAATGAGCAGCTGCCATAGGAAGGAATGTCCTTATGTTTTTCTGACATGTTTCAAATCCTCATAATAATTTTTCATGAATATCCATGTTTTGCTAGGCTAGGCCAGAATTAGATGATGAGAAATTTGTATGGCTTCCACAGAGAATGGAACACCTTTGTCACCTGCTACCTAATTGTGCAGTGATACCATTACACAGCTAGTTTCCTGAGTTCTATTTTATTTGCACCCAACTGTGCATTTTTTTTGTTTTGCTTTAAAAAAAGTTAAAGAAAAAGGCAAATAGCTGCTGTTCTCCCTCCCCTTTATCTACAGAGAGACATTTCTGGTGACATGTCCAATTTCATATGTGGTTGCATTTTCTGGTGACCTAGGCAGAAGAACTTTGAAGAGTTGTTACCTATATGTTGATATTTGATCAAGCCTGTACCTTCTGTCTTGAGAGAGGTACCAATTTCTTTGAAAAAAATAAGACCCACTCAAATAGTACACATTAGTTATTTGGAAATGTGAATGGAGGTCTTATTGATATCCATATGATTCCCAAATGTAGCTATTTTTCTCATTTAGCCCACATGGTGCCAATATAAGGTCATGAACTGAACAACAGAGCAGTTGTCCAGTCCACTGCAATATGGAATTTTGCAAAAATTGGGAAGTTGCTTTTTGCTTGAAAATACCTTTGAATCATTATTCCAAGACCACACTCATGCGTATACTACATAAATATGAATTTATATTTAATATGTATAAATATATTTTGTTATAAAGCAGGGACCTGGCTTTTTTATATCATAATTGTACTGTATTGCCGGGATGAAAGACTGCAAGACAGGTGTGGGAACAATTTTGACACTGTTACACACTGGAATTATCCAACTCTGAAAGTTGCAGATAAATATTTTTAAAAAGTTAATAAGGTAATTAATACTTAACAGCATCTTATTGTTAATTGTGTTTTTAAACTGTTTGTGTTATTACAACAGAAATGTGCATTGTATAAAACTGGGAAGGACATTTTAATGGGTTAAAATATATTTTGATTTCACAACCTGTCTCAGACACATTAACTCAAGTATTGGAACATTAAAATCTGTTCGGGTAATTCAAATCTACAATATGTTATAGATAATTAAAAATACAGGTAAGTAAAATATTAATTATCCATTTTGGTCTTTGACTGCAAATCAGTAAAGCAAGATGTTAGTTATTTGAATAGAAACTGAATTCAAGAGTTGGAATAATTTATTTAAACAATTTTTTTGAGGGATTTAAATAATATTAAATATGTTTTTTATAATCAACAAAAATGTCTCTTTCACATTCACTGAAAATATTTTAAAATGTTGGTTTCAGCTTCATTACTAATTCAATATCCATTTGTTTGCTTGAGGAAGATTAAAATAACTTAAAGATATTAATGCGATTATATACTAAAATTTAGAATGTATTGATAAGAAGTATGGATTTACTGAGCAACAGTGATAGCAAAAGGATAATTCTCTTACAATAGAAAGATAGTGCAATCCTGGATTTACAATCCTGGATTGATGGTATGTATTCACCCTGTTCTTAATGAATTGGTTCTTTATTCAGGTAATGGAAAGACTGATCAATATTATTCCATATGGTTAAGGTTTAATGCTGTGTTTAAAAACTGAGCTATCTTTTACAAGAATTGCAATACTTTCTTTTTTCTTTGTTTCTTTTTCTCTTTTTCTCTTTTGTATCTTTTTTTCCTTTTTTCTCTATGCTAAAACAATGAATGGAAAGAAACTAAAAATACAAACATCATTGTGAATAACAGTACCCAAATACTACTCTCCAAAATTAAAAAGACATTCTTGCTAAAGCTAATTACTGTATTTCTAAGTTCAAATTCAAAATCATTTCAGGATTTCTTTACCCGAAGCCCTTAACTACAAACTCGGCACAGAAGAGTTAATAGGCTTCTGTTAATCTTAGACATTATGTCATTATTCAAAATACTTTACTACTATTTTATGTATGTGTGCATATGCGCATACATAGACGCACTGAAACCTAGTTAAGTAGTCATATGGGAAAAGGATATAGGATACTATGCTCATAACATTTTGCAAGTATTATTTGGCTGGAACTTAAGCGGCTTTTAAAATGAGGAAATGGGCAAATTTGTCTCTAGACATTTATTTGAACTTTAGTTTATTGTGAAAGTATGTCTCTCGGTGTATGTGGTTTAAAGAAGCAAGCTGTATACATGCATGAAACAGTTTATTATTCCAACCTCCTTACTGTCAGATGGAAGGCACACTCTTCCATTTGAACCCAGCTCCAGGTGTCACTAAATCCTGGAACAAAGTGCTCTCCCAGAGGCCCTATCCACAGTATGATGGTTTACCCATGCAGGGGAGCAATGGGAACAGCCCTTCCAATAGCATAAGGTGACTGAGGACTGCTGTTTCCCATAGTGCACAAGAACTGGAATCTGAGGCTAACATCCTACTTAAAGATTGCTTGGTTGTATATATTAAAAAAAAAAACTGAAATAGAAATAATAAATAAACAAATGGGGGAGTTGTTTCCTTTTCCTCTGAGTCTCTGCTTTTGTTGTCCTTCCACCTACAATCTGTGTCACCTGAATCTAACATGTCTGGAGAATTTTTAATATTAGTTCCATGACTGAAGCACACGGCTTAAGTTCATTTGCCATTTTTTTAACCCATTTGCCTCTTTTTCTTTTGCTGCTTAACTAATATACACATGTGCATTGATAATAAACTTTGGGGATAAAAGGATTCTTTATGGAATTCTATATTTAGCTGCAGGATGATTCTTTTTGTGTTTTCTCTCTGGTATGCATGTATTCCTCTACTACAACCTATTGATTTTCATACAGTCACACTTGTTGCATGTAGAAAGGATTCTGGAGTGTTTTATCAGTTGTGTGCACAGGCTGCTTTAGAAGGAAAGTATTTAGAATACAGAATACAAAATAATAAAATTGGAATGGATCTTGGAGGTCTTCTAGTCCAACCCCCTGCTCAGGCAGGAAACCCTGTACCATTTCAGACAAATGGTTGTCCAATCTCTTTTTAAAAACTTCCAGTGTTGGAGCATTCACAACTTCTGGAGGCAAGTTGTTCCACTGATTATTTATTCTATCTGTCAGAAAATTTCTCCTTAGTTCTAGGTTGCTTCTCTCCTTGATTAATTTTCATCCATTGCTTCTTGTCCTGTCTTCAGGTGCTTTGAAAAATAAGTTGACTCTCTCTTCTCTGTGCAGCCCCTTAGATATTGGAACAATGCTATCATGTCACCCCTAGCCCTTCTTTTCTTTAAACCAGACATACCCAATTCCAACAACTGTTCTTTATATGTTTTAGCCTCCATTCCCCTAATCATCTTTGTTGCTCTTCCCTGCACTCTTTCTAGAATCTCAAAATCTTTTTTACATCGTGGTGATCAAAATGGGATGCAGTATTCCAAGTGTGGCCTTACCAAGGCATTATAAAGTGATATTAACATGTGATCTTGTTTCTATCCCTCTATTAATGCAGCCTAGGACTGCATTGGCTTTTTTGGCAGCTGGAGCACACTGCTGGCTCATATTTAAGTGATTGTCCACTAGGACTCCAAGATCCCTCTTACAATTACTACTACTACTATTACTATTACTACTACTACTACTACTACTACTACTACTATTACTATTTAGTTGATCTTACTTGCCTATTCAACATTAAGATGAGCTTGTAACCAGGCATAGTGTATATGTGTAACACAGTTACTGTACAAATGCTGACTCATTTTTCAATTATGAAAGTTCAGAAGATACTGATTTAACTAAATGAGGATAGGAGACCTGGATCCTGTTTCTCGTACCACTCTTTATCAATCACAAATGTTGATCTTCTATAGAGAACATTGTTATTCTTCTATATTTCCTTCTGTAATGACAAAAAGCTCTGAAGACCAAGTCCTATAAAGACAAATTAAAGCATGGTAGCCTTGAGAAAAGGTGATTTAGTGTCTGATAAGGGAATCAAACTTCATTTTGTTTTTATACTACTATTTTTAATATTTTGGTTATTGAGTATTTTTTATATTATATTACTGCTTTTTGGATTAATGTATGCAGGGAGTGCTTTATTATACTGTGTATTGCTTTGAAAGCTACCATGAATTCATTGCCATCAGCTGTATATAAATTTAATAATCTTTAACAGTAATGATCATGGAAATAGTGGTTTGATAGTGGAACAAGTGACAGAGGGAACTGGGAGGATCCCTACATAAAGAAGCTACCTAATGAAAATGTTATTACTTGGATTTCTTCATCAATCATTTAAATGCTCCTTTCCATATATCTTCATAAACCTTGTTTACAGTCCTGGAGTTTTCCCCCATAGTTATGATAACTTTCTATCAGCAAAGTTACCTAGTAAGTATATTATGGAAATAAGGAAAGTGTTTAATTTAACCTCAATGTGCAAGATGAAGGCTGGTGTACTGCCAGCTAAAGGGGACATTGCCATTAAATTACAATTTTGATTTTTATCCCATGTGAGTAATTTGTAATGCTGTAAGTCCAATAAATAAAACATCCAAAATATGTTTTTTTGGGAGCGCTTAACCTTTATTATATTGATTGCTATCAAAACAGTCTTAAACTTTTAAGGCATGACCTTTTCATATTCAGAGATAAAAAGGAGCTGAAAACTTGACAATGATGACATGCTGTAGTCAAAACACTCAGCATTATGGGAGCTGCCACTTAGGCTGGTCATAAACCAGCATTCATAAACACCTTCTTTAAAAAAAACTGTTATTATTTTAGCCTTTTAAATTGGTGATCCTGTTAATGTACAAATAGTTGGGTCAGTGGTATCTTTCTTAAATCTTAAGTGTTAGCAAAGTTTTAATGATTAAGGATAACAGCATCTTGAACATCAGCTTCAATGTAGGGACATTAGTAGGTGTTAATAATATTTATCTCCATCTGGCTTGACTTGTTGATTTGTCCGAAACATTGTGGAAGGTGTAAGAGTGGGTTTTCTTCATTAATTCTCTAAATAATTTCTAGTCATGTTAGAAATAGCTTCAATTGTTAAACACATTTATCTGTGTTATGTTAGAAACAAGAAGAATACAGTAAAGATATTAGTGATTGTAAAAATTAGTCAAGTATGAATTTGGCCCTAATTCAAGTTGAACTGGAAATTCAAAGAGGGAATAATAACTTTTCACAGAGAAATTTCAAAATATCTGAAATTGCTTATTTTTTTGGTAGAATAGAGAGAATAGAGAGAAAATAGCAGAATAGCAGATCTTTAGAACAGGGATGTCAAACTCGCAACATCATGTGACGTGTCGCGACATATCGTGACTTTTTTTCCATTGCCGGCAATGGGGTGGGCGTGGTTTCGGCATGACACATCTGGCCCGCAGGCCGGCAGTTTGACACCCCTGCTTTAGAATAACTTTTTAAAAGATTGAAAATTAAACCGAATGAATAAACTTGGATTTTTGGGAAAATAATCTGAGGGTTTTTTTCTGAACCAATCCCCCAAGGAAAGTGGATAGGCCCTTATTCTTACTCTTAGCCATTACCACTAAATGAAAGATATTGATAAGTTTCCAAGTTTAGTAGTACATATTACATCAATTTGTGGAAAAATCTTCTTAAATGTATATGCACAAATTGCAGATGCCTTCTATTGTACAAAATTAATATTCTCTCACATCATAAATTTTGTTAAAAGTGAAGATCAAGAAATATATTGAAACACTTTTTTTGCATTTATTATTTGTGTGTTTAAAAAATTCTAGTTGAAAAGGCAAATAATTGTGTCTCAAATATTTACAGTATAACAAGCCCCAATATTAAGAGACAATGCAATACTTTATCCAAAGGACTGTATCTTCAAAAGAGGGGAAATCTCCAGAGAGTTGCTGTCTATCAGTTCCAGTTATCCTTTGTGAGCAAAACCAAAGTTAAAATCAACTTCTTAATTAATTAATATCTTCTTTTTTGAACAAATTGCTTTTAATGTTGAACAAGTACGCTACAAGAAAATATTTCTTTACAGGTTATCATTCAAATTTTTAATTTTTTGAAAAAATTCCACCTTTATTATTTTTATAAATAACTCAAGGCAGTGAGTTATTAATTAATTAATTAATACTCCTTTCCTCCTCCTATTTTTTTTCATAGCAACATCCCTGTGAGGTAAGTTGGAAGGAGAGAGCATGACTGGCTCAAATTCATCCAGCCAGCTTTCATGTCTAAATTCTCCTGGTTTCTCGATCAGTACCTTAACCGCTACACTAAAGTCCTAAACCATCATAGGAGTATTGTAGACTGTTGATGATATTCATCCTTTGAACACTGTTCAAGTAAGATTCATTATAGATGAGCAGTGATCCCTGGATATTTTGTGATATTTGCAGTCTTTGCAAACATGCTCCAACTTGATAAATTCCCTGACAGATTTTTCTAAATGGTATCTTTTTACTCTGTCAACACTTATTCATTATATGTATATATTAAAATAAATTTATTGGTAATATTTATTAGATTTTTATCTCTTCTTTATTTATACAAACTCAAGGCAGAGAATATACATAATACATCTTTCTCCTATTTTCCCCACAACAATAGTCCTGTGAGATTGGGTTGAGCTGAGAGTGAGTGCCTAGCCCAGGGGTGTCAAACTCGCAACATCACGTGATGTGTCGTGACGTATCGTGACTTTTTTGCCATTGCAGGGCGGGCGCAGTTTCGCTATGATGCATCCGGCCCACGGGTCGGCAGTTTGTCACCCCTGGCCTAGCCCAAAGTCATCCAGCTGCTTTTCATGCCTAAAGTAAAACTGGAACTCACCAGCTGCTGGTTTCTAGGCCAGTACCTTAACCACTACACCAGTTTGTGAGCATACAGGTTGTATGAGATGGAAATAACTGAAGAATTTTGAAAATTGAATTTAATATCTTAATTGCATTAATATTTGAAATCATTTTGGAAACTAATTAATTTGGGAAATAATTTAGAAAAAAGTTAAAAAGCCATTTGCACTATTTGCTTTTTGTGTATAGAACATTAAATGTCTTATCTAAAATTTAAAAAGCAGATATCAATAGCACCTAGGTTGGTGCAATTGAGTCCCCTGTTGGTTGTTTAATAGTTGAATTAAAGTGCTATTTTATGTATTGAATTGTTTGCGTAATAGACAGGGGTTTTTTTCCTATTCATCATTTGTTTTTTTGTTGTATACCACTTAGAGTTGCATTCTTTGATTTGGACAGCCCTATAAATCCATTAAACAAACAAACACATGCACTTGCACATTAAATATGTGTTCATAGTCTACAAATTCTAGTCTCTTGGACCCAGATTCAATGTAATATACACAATTTGTGCCACTGAATCAAATTTGCACTGTGGATGGTTTATGCTGCTGCTCCAGTTCTCAATAAGAATGAAGGAAAGTCAAGTATCTGCCAGATTTCAGTAGACAATGAGATATTGAGCCTGGAACATGCCAAATTTTGGAGAACTGAATTATTAGAACACAAAGCCATACAGATCCTTTTTGCTGCAATTCAATGTTCATCCCCCATGCAATAGAAGAGCAGTCTGAGAAATGAGGCTAAATATTGGGTGCAGAAATATAGTGAGGATGTTTGGTACCACACCCAAGAGACATTCAGTGGTTATACCCATTGGAGTGCCAACCTCTACCTTGTCAACCAAAGCATGTAGATATAGTCCTTAGCATCTTAAAAAATCAATCATGAAATAATTGATGAGATATATCTTCTCCTGAGAAGCAGAAAAGCAGCCATACTCCACCAGGAATTATGCAGAATCAAAGACAAGAATACAGAAGGATGAAAGAAACAATGTAATTTAAAAAATCAACTGTAACAATTGTAGCCAATTCTACGAGGGACAAACATCACATCAGTTGAAAACCAGAATCCATGAACACCAGCTGGCAGTCAAATGCCACCATTCCAAATCCCTAGTCTCTACTCACACTGACACTGAACAGCAGCAATTCGAATGGAGCAATACAAGAATCATTGGCCACGCTAGTACCCACCACACTCATCAGTTTATCGGAGCCTGGCACTCCACAAGCAATTCCATCAACAGACACATCGTCCTACAATCAGCTTCAGAATTCAAGTCAACTGCACATCCTACAGACCCTCAACCAATCCATGCAACCCCACCAACCAGCAATTCACCTCTCAATGACCCTCACCTGACATGACCTACTCATCACAAGACCCTCACCTGTTGTGACTTACACCTGACCCATCACAAGACCCATCAAAAGGCTCATCAGAAGACCCTCACCTGCCATGACCCATATCTGACCCATACAAGACCCAATACTAGACCCATCACAAGACCCTCACCTGATATGAAGCCCTTATAAGCAGAAAAAACACCAAGACTGACATTCCCTAAATTCCGTTATTACCTAGCCTGGTAACAAAATGTTTGTAAACCAACCCACAAGCTCAGAAAATGAACTTCCACCCTCAAGCATTAATAAATTGCAGGCAAGTACTGATGAGTGTATCTGAGCCAATCCTGCCATGTATATGAGTGCAACATCAAGAGAACTGAAGAAATTGGCATCTAAATAGAACAGCAAATATTTTGAATTGTTGGCTTTAGCGGTTGAAAGGCTTTGCTTCAAACAAAAATATCTGTCTTAAACCAGAATTCATTAGCAGAATGTGTAAAACAAAAGAGAGTACATAGGTTTTTGGCAACATTCCAGAACAATCCATCATGAAGGCCATTACTAAAGTAAGTCTCTCTAGATTCTGAGGATTGCAACAGCTATTGATTGCACACATATTTCCTCTTCCTGTCCAAAGTGCTAAACATGTGGTTTCCAAGTACTCTTGGATGAAATTAATTATATGGGCCCATTTCAATTTGGTTCAATCTTGGCCAGTGGTGGGATTCAAATATGTGAATAACTTGTTCTCTGTGTGGATGCCACTTCTGGAAGTCCATTCTAGGCCTGGGCAACAAAAAATTAGCTACTGGTTCTGCCAAAGTGGTGTGAACTGGCTGAATCCCACCACTGACCTTGGCTATAGCAATGAAACATGCTTAGATTCTTCCATGGGTGGGCGATTTCCTGTAGCGGCAGTAGTATAACATGGATGATTCACATTTATCTTTCACTGGTTTTTAATGTCCTAAAGAATAGGCTGTCTGCACTTGGGTATGAAATAATACATTTGTGTGGTTTTATTCTTTCTTTGATTATTATTTCAAGATGGGGGCATTTTTTGCTGAGTCATAAATCTTACTTCAGTAAGAGCAGCCTTCACAGGGTGGACAAGGAGATTGGGCTAATAAAATCATCCCTGTAACATTGCAATGCAAGTCCAGGCCCTTTCTGATGTGTTTCTCATAATTGCCTAAAAAGGAAGCTTGTTATGTGATGTTGCTTTTGGCTTCTTGGGGAAAGCAGCAAGATCCTGCAAATGCCATTGTATAGGAAACAAAAAAATAAGTAATAGAGTGCATCATTGAACCATTTAAGGATTATATTAATGTTCTGAAGTCTAGAAATTGTTTTTCAAATCATTCAGTAAATAGTCAATCATTGCAGGACTGGACTTTAAAATAGCCATAGGGAAAAGATTTCAGTTAGCCTCTTCCCTGATCAGTCCCAGGGATTGGGACTGGATTCCTTTCATCTCATACTGTTGTTCTCTTGGTCTAGTCCTCATAGCCTCCTCAAGAAATAAGCAAAGTCAGCACTATAAATGATGTGGAAGGCTAGTTTAAGATGCTGACATGTAAGTCCATCTAGCTCACCAACTTCCACTCCAGGATTCTGCTTGCTTGTTTGCTTTGCCTGGCGTTGCTTATGCTTTAATTTCATTCATGTCTTCTCCATCCAGTCTCTTGTCTATATAAGGTGAGTGAAAGTTGTTGTTTTTCTTCTTCCATACATTTCCTCACTTGCTCGATAGTGGATAAGGGCTCCAAGAATTACAATGAACTGCATTATTGTAGGCTCAGTGATCATGGTGCTTGATGTCATCACTGGGAGAAATGTACAGGACAATTTTTATTTTTTAAATATTTTTATGTACTCTCAAATAAATGCTGACCAAGTGAGAAATTGCTGTTCCTCCTTGAAATTATATTTCCCAACATTTTGTTGTGGGTTCTTATTTTCTCCTATCAGATTGACTCCTATCAGATTGATATATATGGTTTGAAGGTGTCATGTATGGGGAAAAAGGATTTCCTTTCAGTTCCTGCTATGCAGTGCTCCCAGACTGGAACTATATTTGACGTAGAGTAGAACAACAATAAAAACTGTGAGATTCCTGTATTTGTTCAGTGCATTCTTTAGGATAGAGATTTTTTTTTTTAGTAGCTCATTGATAGGGTTTTGTTTCTGTGGGACATCAGGTCAGTGAGGGTTCAAGCCCTTTCTACCCTTGGTCTCTTGGGCTGGTATCTTTCCATGGATTTCTACCATTAAAAGAACCGAGCAGGTATTCCCAGTTGCCTCCTTTAACAAAGCCACTTCCCCTACAGCCTCAAACTTTCTCCAGGAAGTCCTTGGGGTATGATCTCCTTCCCCTTCTTTGTTCTGCTAATTGGACTAATGGCTGGTAAAGGTCTGGAAGGCTTGTTTCAAAAAAGCAAAGCAAGAGCTAATTAGAAAGTAGTCTCACCTGCTCAAGCGTGCTAAGATTTGTCTACTGAGGCACTAACTTTGTTAGTGTGTAAAGACGGAATGTGTCTACAGAGTGAGGTGTTCTTTTTCCTTTGTGGAAAAAAAAAGCTAAAGATCATTACAGATGCCACCAATTCCCAGGGTATTTTTTTTATAGTGCTTGGAAGCAAAAATAAATGTAGTTTATTAATACAACAAAGGTGAGAGTGATAGATAGGCTTTAAAGGTAACCATCAGCACTAACATTCAAAGGTGCTGAACTTGTGATCTTTCTTCCATTTTACCACTACCAGCTTCTCAACACAGATAAATATTTCCACAAACACTGAATCCCCTAGTGGATGATAAGCAGGGACTTGGACAAAGGTTTATTTGGAAGGATGCAATGAGGTTGGTGCTGCCTGAAAAGTTCAGTGTGTGATGGATGTGCCAGGAAGGATGAAGGTCGCTCTGTCAAGAGTACACAGGGGGGAATGTGGGGGGTTACCAAAAGGTTCTGGATATATTACTTATAAAACATCATACAGATTGTCTTCCTTTTTTCTTTTGCTTTTTGCACTGTTTATAAACTGAACTATATGCAATTAATACATGTATTAAGAAAAACAGTCATCCAGTCTGTTGGCTGAATACAAATTCTCAAAACAGCAACAACAACACTTTATGGGCTTCTTAGCTAACTTCCCAAATTGTAATCAGGTATAAAGTTGCCAATAATTTCATTAGTTCTTATTGGATAGATTGAAAGTTAGTTAGTTTAGTTTATTGATTAGCCCATAGGCCATATCAAAACACAGAGTTCCAAACATATAATATTAATAAAATCCTAGAAAGACAATTTAAAACAAAATTGGTGTAAAATACAACAATTTAATATGTAGCAAGTAAAATAACATAAAATTATATTTCGGTATCACCCCTTCAATCTACCCCAATCATTCCCACATATGCTGATCTTATCCGAACCATTTTGCTCAAGTACTGTGCCGTGTTAAGTAATTAATAATAATAATAATAATAATAATAATAATAATAATAATAATAATAATAATAATAATAATAATAATAATAATAAAGTTGGAAGGGACCTTGGAGGTCATCGAGTCCAACCCCCTGCCCAAGCAAGAACCCTACACCATTTCAGACAAACGGTTGTCCAGTCTCTTCTTAAAAACTTCCAGTGTGGAGCATTCACCACTTCTGGAGGCAGGTTGTTCCATTGGTTAATTGTTCTAACTGTCAGGAAGTTTCTCCTTAGTTCTAGGTTGCTTCTCTCCTTGATCAGTTTCCACCCATTGCTTCTCGTCCTGCCTTCAGGCGCCTTGGAGAATAGCTTGACTCCCTCTTCTTTGTGGCAGCCCCTGAGATATTGGAACACTGCTATCATGTTATTTTCAGATTCTGGGGATAGATTCAAATTCATACTTTATTTTATTAATTAACATCTTTTAAAATCAACTTTGTTATTAAGATTAGCCTCATCGGTGTGACTGAGTTGCTCAAAAGGTGCTGTGGGGCTTGCCTTAACTGGAGAAGAAGTCATTTCTTCTTTTCAACAATTCTACCACCATCACCACTTCCAAGATTCTTTCCCAGATTTGGCTCAGGAGAACTTTGTTGAGAGTTTAAGTCATTGTAGCAGAGTAGCGTACAATGTTTTTGAATTTGGAATACTCATTCGCTTTCAAAATTTATATGCAGTTTTCATAAAAGAACCATTTTAATGTGTCTGGACCAAATTGACTCTTTCCTGGCCCATAGAAGCTTATGTTAGAAGAAATCTGCTATACTTTAAGTTGCAAAATGTCTTTTTGGAGACATTGCAGCAGATCAAACAACAAATACTACTGTATCTCTGGAAAATGGATAGTGGTAGTCCTTGTTTAATGACCAGTTACTTAACAACGATTCAAAGTTACAACAACCTCAGAGAGAGTGCTTTACAGCCTATAAAGCACTTCCCATCATCTTAAAATGCTATGACATGACATGACTGCATTTGGGGTGCTCGGCACTTGGCTTGCATTTATAAATGGTTGCAGCATTGCACGGTCACATGATCGCAATTTGGAAAGCTTTTAGCCATTTTCCAGCAGAAACCTGCAAAAAAAAAGTCCATTGATATGCTGGATTTCTCTAACGACTATATGGTTTGCTTAAAGACCTTGTGGTTCACTTAATGAATATGCTGATTCACTTTATGATTGTCAGGCCCCAACCAAGAAAGAGACATGGTGACTCTACCAAGCAGAGTTCTTTATTGTTCCACCTAGACAGAAATTTGCCAAAGTGGAACACTTACCATATACTCCGAGAACCAGGGCTTTTTTTCTCATAGAACACCCAGAACGGAGTTCCAGCACCTTTTTGGGATGGAACCTTGTAGGGTAGGCAAGGCGGGTTATATGACATGTGTGAGTTCCAGCACCTTTTTTTTTTTTTTAGAAAAAAAGCACTGCCGAGAACCATCAGGGAGGAGCTGTCTTCACCCTCTTTCTCTCACCAATATACCTGGACTGAGCTGCCTCTTATTCCTCTGCAGTGCCCCCTCTCTATCCTGGAAAACCAAATCACTACATTCTATCATAGTGACATCATAAAAATGGTCATAAAGTCAAGTCAGGTTATGTAGTGACCCACTTAATGATTACCCAACTTTGAACCAAAAGTCTAGGTCTAGTCGTTGTTGTAAACTGAGGATTACCTTGAGGATTATCTTTTATGTGCACCAAGTGTCAACCATCAAGAGCAACATATACAATGAACAGAAGAGGATATGTAGAACTAAGGAAAAATGGTAGCTGTGCTTAGTGCTGTATGCAAAATTAATACATATAATTTAAGATAATTGTAGATGGCATCACAGTTAAATTGATGTACCTTGTGTAGGTGTTGGAGAAAACTATGTGGAAAGAGTAAGTAAAATGGAGCAGAATCAAGGACTTACCAATAAAGCTGTCAATACTCATTTCTCCAATTCTCATGGGGAAGGGATGAGGATCTGATATAATTTTGGATTGACTGTGTTTTATTTATTTATATTCCACCTTCATTATTTTTATGAATAATTCAAGGCAGCAAAGTTATCCAAGGTACCTTCCTCCTCCTATTTTCCCCACAACAACAACCTTGTGAAGTGAGTTGGGCTGAGATAGAGTGACTGGCTCAAGGTCACCCAGCCGGCTTTCATGGCTATGGCAGGACTTGAACTCATGGTCTCTTGATTTTTGGCTTGGTGCCTTAACCACTAGACCAAACTGGCTATATATAGTTTTTATTTGTGTCTCTCAAGATATTCCTTTACCGTGCCTCTTTCGCCAATGGAATAGGAAGCTCATAGGAAGCAGCCATGTAAATGCAAAAGTGTTTTGCATTGCAAAAGTTGAAAAATACCTCTAGAGATATTTTTACAGACTTTTAAAGTTTTCTAGTTCAGTTCCCTGGCAGTGTGGAAATCTTCTCTAATATATAACTAGTAGTGTGTTGTCCAATCTTATTTTAAATATGCTAATTGATTAGGATTTCAGCATTACCTTTGGGAACAGTATTCCAGAGGCTAATAAATCTTGTTGGCAGCATATGATTCACAACCACAACCACTGCCAATGTAAAGTCTAACGTTATCTCCGTCCTTTCTCTCCTGTTTTATAGTCTACCTGAAACCGTTAAGGAAATGAAACCACATGTGAAATACAATCGTAGAAAGAACAGGGAAAATTAATAAGAATGTAAACATTTTTATTACTTTGTTATGATGAATAGATATTTTGAAAGATGAAAACACATAGTATCCTCTCCGATGATATGAAGCAATAGCCTAATAATAGGATACACTGAAAAGTGTATCAAGGATATACTTTCTATTTAATTATTCGAAACATTTTGCCATCTGAAAATAGCAAGTCATGGTGCGATATGACATGTATGTGTAAAGATTTTTTATTTACTTTCATGGAGATTCCTTTCTTTTCAAGTAGTTTTTATTTATACTTGATGTTATTACCCCCTTAAAAGCGTGTGTTAAAAGTAATTTTGAAAGAATTTTGAATTGCAATTGCACATTATGCACCTGTTTGATTCAGGTATTCCTCCTCTTATTTTCCCCACGACAACAACCCTGGGGGTGAGTTAGGTTGAGAGCAAGTGACTGGCCCAAAGTCACCTAACTGGCTTTCATGCTTAAGGTGGGAATAGAAACTCACAGACTCCTGGTTTCTAAGCCAGCACCTTAGCCATTAGACTAAATTGACTCTCATGATGTCTAAGGAAAAACTGTATTAAGATGAAAGTCTGGTCAGAATCTCTGAAATGTCTAAGTAGAGCCTATACTGAGATGAAGATTTAGTCAGAGTCTCTGAAAGAGCATTTTTATAATTATGGTACAGATATGAGTACAACTTTGTTCCTAGAGATTCAAATGGTAGCAACAGAGAGCCTTTGTCCAGCTTCAACTGCTGTGTCAACTCTTATGTTTTTCTCAAGCTAGAAATTGTATTCACATAGGATTGATTATATTCAGATTATAATAATGCAGTGAATTTTTCATGGGGCTGCCCTTGAAGCATGATTGGAAACTATAGCAAACAGAAGAAAGTTGGAATGGCTTCTTCTATATTCTTTCTGGACACTGATCTTGGTGAAATCATTTGTCATTGTTATGCCCTTTGCAATACTCCTAAAAGAGTTTCTCCCTCTGTCACATATATCAAACTTGATGCCTTCAGAAGATTTAATACATCTACACCTTGAATAAAATTTTGCTAAATAATTTGTTAAAAAGTTGTCAATAATTCCCATTCTATGAAATAAATAAATAAACAAACAAACAAGTCATAAAAGTTGCCAAGCAAATTTGCCAGGAATATTAAAAAAAAAATCATTCCCTAGTAAGCTGGAAATAGCCTGCAAATTTATATTTTATACCAGAAAAAAAACTGATATGAAATGCTTTATACTCCCATCAATAATAATTCCTAAGATAGGCAATTCATATGGTAACAAATGGTGGAAATACCATGCGACAGAAGGAACATTTTAGCATATGTGGTGAATGTATAAACAAACACAAACATTCCAGAAAGACAAAGGCAGCATGATTCAGAGATTGTGAGACATCTAATTTGAAATGAAACCAATTTTTACTCAGCATAATTACTGAATGTATTATTTAAAAAAATACAACAGTTTGCTAAACTACATGTTCATGTCTTCAAGGCTAAATTTAATACAACATTGGAAAAGAGATACATTACCAGAAATATCAAACTAGAAACATAAACCTGGAGAATATGTAATAATGACAACAATAATAGCATATTTTCCCAACAGAAGTTTAACCAAATTTAAACAAGAATGGCTTCCATATCTACTACATATTATGCAGCAAGATATTTGGACTATCTTTTTTAAAGCAGGGTTCCCCAATCTGTGGGCCATGGCCCACTACCAGTCCATGGCCTATTTGCAACCGGGCCATGTGAGTGGCTGGCTGGTGCGTGTGCATGCACAGGCGTGCATGGCCCCACTTGCATGACCGTTGCGGGCTCTTGCAGCCCCACTCGTGCGAGCAACGGGTGTTCATGTGTGTGTATCCGTGCATGCCTGCCCTCCCATAAAACCATCCCCTCTTTCCCCCCTCCCCCCTTCTGGGCCACCAACCCAGAAAAAATGGAGAAGTCTATTTTAAAGGCAAAAAGAATTACCTAAAACATTAAAATTATGAATATTGTATATTAGTCATAGTACTATAAAGAGAAAGTTAATTATAAACTGTATAATAAGTCTTGTTCTCCTCCTCTTCCTCCTCTTCCTCCTCCTCCTCCTCCTCCTCCTCTTCCTCCTCCTCCTTAAATAACAAAATAGTGAAGATTTTGGCTCTCAGCTCAGATTCAAGTCTTTTTTTATGTTAAAACAATTACATGTACTTTGGTTTTTATGGCTATTTTTTAATCAGCAATATACTGAGCGCTAATTGAATAATCTTGGTAACCACTTTGCACACTTACTGATATTCTATTTCTGCATCAGTTATTTTTCTCCCTTTTCTTCCTTTCGCTTATTCATTTTCTCTCTTTTTTCTTCTTTTTAAAAATGATTAAAATATATATCTCATTACTTCTTAGATTCTAAAGGAATAATTTTTCATAAGAATGAATAGCAATTCACTTAAAGCAGTTTTCCAACAGCTTTGTTGGATTAGCAAATCTAAGCATCATCTAAAGAAAAAAAATTAGATTCTTAAGAAATTATTAAGCACTAAACAGGACTTTGTTGGTATAAACTAATAGAGATAAAGCCAATTTAGCTCATTAGAAGATGGATAGAAGTCCACGGACCTGATTTTGTGCAGTTTTAAAAACCATACATAATAAGCATTCCATTCCCAAATAATATTTGAAGAATAATTTTCTAATAAAATAATGTTAACCTAAAATGTAAATAGTTGTGCATCTGTAGGGTAAGATTTTATAATTGCCTAAACTGTTTTGATATATCCTACTTTGCAGGATAATGTTTCCTTAAATCCTATTCCAAGGTATTTAAACTGTTTACTCTGTAATATAATGGTTTCTCCTTTAGATCATTTTTAGCATAATTACTGTAAATTCCTGTTTCTCAATACAGCTCCTGTTCTTCAGAGCAGCTTAACAATGGCTCAAAGTTACAACAGCATTCAAAAAAGTGACTTACAACCCATTCTTGAAGTTACGTCCGGTAGTAATTCAGGGGCTTGGCAACTGTCTGACATTTACAATGGTTACATGGGGTCATGTGATTGCAATTTGCAACTTTGCCAGCTGGCTTCTGATAAGCTTAGTCCATTTGGAAAAGCTGAATTCACTTAATGATTTTGTGATTCACGTAATGACGATTAGCTTACTGACAATGGTAAAAATGGTAATGAGAACAAAATTAGGTCTGGTCACATGTTGACCCGCTTAACAACCATATTACCTAGCAACTAAAATTCCAGTCCCAATTATGGTCACAAGTCTAGGAGTATCTAGACTCTGGGGATGGGCTCTGGGGATTATAGTTGCCGAATCTTGCTGAATGTTGTTGAATGAGTCCTTTCTGTGCCTTTCTTCCTTTGAGTTTTTGGAATCCATTGCTCCACTCATAGTACAGCAATATCATAAGATTGCCCATTAATAGTTGAAGTGATATAAAATCTGCTCTCTTTACGGTTATTATCTAGAATTGTCCAACTGCAGTTGGTTGAATTAGAAGGCAGTATAGGCGGGCAAATGTTCCAAAGCTGGGGACTCCAGTACCAAGTCATGGCATTTTTCAGAACTTGTTGTATAGTGATTCATATTTCACTAGTAAACCTGAACTTGATGCCAGCTGATGTGTACAAGAACTTTTCATGAGGAGAGTCGACATGACGTAAAATGAATTGCTTTTCTAGTATCTTCCAGTGACTTGGATCTTGATCTACTGATTCCTTATTTCTGTTACACAATTATTTCCTTGAGTACATTTCTGTGGAGTGCTTTCCTGTGCAATAATATAAGATGATTGGATCTCCTCTCATTTTTATATTAGCAGAGAGTAGCCATGTTGGCTACTGGATATTATATATTTCTGTCCAATTTACAGGATTTATAGGAACAATAACTTTATTTCCCCATTCCCTAATATCCAAGAATATTTGTTCAAAGTAAAACAAGTGCTAAAAAAGAATTAAAAGATATTGTTGGAATTGTTGACAGTCTATGCTTTTGACAAATATCAATAAATGATATAGGCCAGGCATGCCCTCCCTCTTGAACATAGAAAATTTAAGTTTTTTTTAAAACAAGGACTCTGAAGGCAGATATGAGGGAGGAATCAGAGGGAGAAGCTGGAGACTGAATCTGGAAAAAGGACTGGAATTCTGGTCATTTCCCCAACAGCCTTGGCGTCAAAAAAAGTCTAGGGCTAGCTCAGGATTCAAAAATATTCTCCTTTATTAGTCTAGTCTAATTGAAACAGAGAAATATCTGCGTTTGAGAAACTGCTAAAGATGAGTATAACATTTACTTAGGAATAGTTTGTTAGCTTTAATCTTTATTTTATTGTGCTTTATAAAATTATTTGTCTGTACAAGATAGTACAGTTTAGATTCTTTTTTAGAGCCCAGTGATTATGAAATAACAACAACAACAACAACAAACAACAAACAACAACAATTTTAGACTTGAACTAGAGTCACAATTTCTCCTGCAAAAAAAATCCATTAATTTCTATCTGGGAGTAACTGGTTAAGAAGGTTGCCTGTTATATTTTTTTCAATATGTACAGATAAATGTTAACCAATCTCAGCCTGAAGACCCTCTTTTTAACTCTAGTTAAGGGAGAAAACACCTCTACCAACATGCATATTGGCAAATCATTCAGAAGATTAATGCACTCAGGACATTTACAAAGAGTTGGCAATGTGCATTAGCATTATAGATTTTAATGTGAAATGATGTCAGTCTTTTCTCGGCTGCATTGTAGTGCATGGGCTGCCATCTGCTTATAATAATGAGTCTGACAATCCAGCTAAATGTGATTTGCTGCTTCTTTTGCCAACATAATGGCCTGGATATTGATCCTAATGGGAGAGCAGTTGCTGCGATTTCATTGAATAGATGAGGAGGGCAGGGTGCAAAAGAGAGATTTCCTAAGGTCTCTGGTGGAATGTCAGTCAAAAAAGAAATGTGTTCTCCCAACTGGTTATTTTTTCTGCAGCTCCTGATTTTATCACAACCTGACATCAGCTCACAAACCTCTTTGCAATTAAGTTTAAAGCGATATAAAATTGTATTCAAACCAAACTGGCTAGACTATCCTAAAGTCAAATTACAAAGCTGTGATCCAGCCCCAAACAACTGGAGATGTAGCAGTTAACAGGTGTAACAAGAGTTAGGTTTGTTTTTTTTATTATTATTATTATTATTATTATTATTATTATTATTATTATTATTATTATTATTATTATTATTATTATTATTATTATTATTATTATTATTATTTTGTTAGTGTGATACCATTTCATATGGATTTTACTTTCGTCAGTGATTTATTTTGAGAAGGGACTAATTTGTTTCAAGTTGCTTAGCCTATTCTAGAAACTGTAAAAGCAGCTTTGTGTTGTAGAAATCAGATGGTGAAGCTTTTTTTAGTCTGCTAATATTTGCAAATTATATTGCTTTTTGAAAGATTACTACTTAGTAGAAATCTGGCAGGCTTAAGAGGAACCTCCAGATTTACCAGAGAATTAAGAAAGCCAGAGCCTCAACTTTTAGGGATAGCTATTAAAGACAGAAATGTTGGACAATGATCAAAAAGTGGAACCATCCAAGTATTCTGTGAGGTAAGCATTTGAAGAAGTAAAACTGAGAAAGGGTAAAATGATTTCTCACAAAAAAATGTTGGGAAATAGCTCAGAGAAATTTCCTATGAAGCACGTTTTGTTTTTTTGTTTTTTTTTCTGCTTGTCACCCCGTTTCTGGTCCAATAATAAACTCTTTAAAACATGTAGTGAAATATTAAGTATGTCTCCAAGTCCTACTTTGCAAACATACAAGAAATGACCAGAATTGTTGTTATGCCTATTGAATATCTAAACTATGCAAATCTATTTTAAGCCTATAAGGTATTTGATTTTCCCCCCTTAAACCTACACTAAATAATGCAAAAAAAAAAAGGAAGGCAGAAAACGTTCACATCAGAGCTGTGTAAGAAAAATTAGCTTTTCACCATTATGTAGAACAGAAAGAAGCTTCAGTCTTCCACTGGTTTAGAACCTGAAGACCAAGATCTTCCTGAGAAACTACAACTGAATAAATGTCCTTTTTCTGATGAAAAGGGACTATTTTTTTGAATAGAGCTTTCAAGATTTCTGCCCAATGGAGTTAAAGAGGAAATGTTTTACAACTTTCACTGGCTTTGTTCCTGATACATCAATAAAATATATGGTTTATGATTATTAAGGTGACCAACCATCCTCCTTTAGGGAGGACAGTCCTCCTTTTGTAAGTTCTGTCCTCCCTCGAAAAGTGTCCTCCTACATGTCCTCCTTTTTGATATTTGAAGACTAATCTGCAGGGCTTTTTTCTCTCTCAGAGAATGCTCAGAATGGCGTTCCGGCACCTTTTTTGATGTTTTTTTTTTTCAACTTTTGCATGAGCTGTGCTACTCCCGCTATTGGCTTTCGAAAGCCAATAGGAATTGCTGCTGAGCGTGCCAAAACAACCCGGCCGACAAACTTTGCATATGCAAGTTGTCTGCAGTGAAGGCGAATTGGCAGGAACTTTGCACCCCTCCCTGCTACCCAACTACACCATCTCCTAGTTAGTCCCGAAGATACCTGGAGGAGACTGGAGTGGTGACGCCATGGTAAGTTTCTCTTGATCTTCGGCCCTGCTAGAGCAATAATGTTGATACTCTAGCTGCAGCACTTGCCGTAAAATTCAATATGAAGGATATTTCTTGTTCAGATATTTCCATTATATTGTTAGAAGATGATACATTGACAAAAATATTAAATGGAAAAGTACTCATTTAAATAATAATTAATAGGCATGTAAGCATAATTACTATATAAAATGTTATTGTTACAAATGTTTTTTATTATGCATTTATCATATTATAGTGTATTCTGTGTTATTGTTGCAATGAATAAAATGTTTCTTTTATTTACGATATTTTTTTCTTCAATTTATTTGTGTCCTCCTTTTCATTGTAAAAAAGTTGGTCACCTTATGATTATGCCCACACCACATAACTGAAACCCTTCCTCTGTTTTGTGATTTAATAACCCTTTCTTTCAGTGTTAAAAAAAAAGAATGAGATGAGCAGAACTTTTTAAAACAAAAGCATACAAAAACATTTGTATTCAAGAAGAAAAACTCCCTTTGCAGAAACAAGAATGACATTTTTTTTCAGAGTTTCTTAATCAGCAAAAAGAAGCCAGCTGTCAGCCTTCCAGAATTCGGCATTTAGATTAGCTGTGAAGTCACACTTCTGTTAACTTTGCATCTGTTTAGGAAATGAAGAATAACTCATTTGGTTTATTATTTTTGTTTTTTAAATTGTATTAAAGCAACTGTCCCTGCTTGTTCCAGAGTTATAGGTACCATAATCATATTGGCCGTTAGCATTTTTTTAAGAATAGTCTTTTCCCTGGGGGTTTTAACTGTGGGTTGCAAAAGTCCACATGTCCATTAGAGCAGGGCTTTTCAACCTTTTCACCCATTGTACCACTTTTAGGATATGGCAATATCCAAGTACCACCAGTCACCTAGCAAGGTGTCAAAAACTTGACACCCCCCCCCAAAAAAAGGAAAAAAGTGATGAAGTACAGGTAGTCCTCGACTTACAACAGTTCGCTTAGTGACTATTCGAAGTTACAATGGCACTGAAAAAAGTGGCCCCCAAGCCACAGCCGAGCAAGATACCTGCCTGCTCGTCCGGCCGTGCTCTTCCTCCTGACCAAGGTTTTCATTGTTGTGAGCATTTCTGTTGAGGACTGGCAGCGGGGGTGGGGTGGGGTGGGTGTTTGGTTTTTATTCCCCCATCTGCTGGGTGGTTGCAGCACGTTTTGGTCACTTCACATGACCCTGGGACACTGTGACTGTCATAAATATGAATCAGTTGCCAAGCATCTGAATGTAAATCACAAGACCCTGGAGATGCTGCAACATTCCAGCTGATCGGCACTTCTTCTGGCCTCAGAAGCGCCAGGATCAGCACCGAGCTCCAGCTGGAACCTGGCACTGATCCTGGCGCGTCCGCTGAGCCCTGACAGCCCTGCAGCTCCAGCCATCTCTCGCTCAGGCTTGTGCGGTACTGCCACTGGTTCAGCTCATTCCCCTCCCCCGCTACCACTTTTCTAGGATGGTCGCGTACCACCTGCCAGGTGCCAATGTACCACAGGTGGTACCCGTACCACTGGTTGAAAAGCCTTGCATTAGATGGCAGCAAAGAGATACAGAAAAGTCCATTTTTTTATGTCAGCTAGTGAGCTTTTGTTTTCATGATAAAATAAAGCCATAAGTAACATTTATGGAGATTTGCATGTGCTCACCTGCCTCAAATTGAGGGTAGAGGTAGCATGCTTAATATTTTAGCATCAAGGTAGCATGCACAATTCCACTCTCACTTCAGTTTGTGCTCAGAAACACCCACTAGCTATATGGCACTAAAATGATAAAATGTGAGTTGCAATGTCATAAGATAAGCTCCACCCTTTCATATTTTTCACGCAAGAAAAAACAGAGCAGAGTTTGTACCATCATGTTATAATGCACGTTTTGTTACTTGTCTCTCTCCCCTCCTGAATCCCCTGGTAGATGCCCCTGAATTCATTCAAAAGGAGCTTCTCCATATATCTGAAATGTGAATTGTTTCCACCAAGCCTGTTTTCCTCCCAAGTATAATACTCTGCATTCAGTGAAGGAGGAAGTTTTCAGGAGGAATATTATTTTACATTAATTCTATGGAATTAGAGGATAAGGCAATGTTTTCCCAAAAGTAAGGTAAATTTCCATGCAAGAACCTATATTGAAAGAAGTGGTTTGCATCAATTGTCTTTGATTGATCCAAAGTTCTATGTATAATAACAGGGTCACTAGCCGTCTTTCGGGCTTTATTTACAAATGTTTTCCAAATTTAGGGTCACTAAATATGGAAAGAGTACAGAGAAGAGCAACAAAGATGATTAGGGGACTGGAGGCTAAAACATATAAGGAACGGTTTCTGGAATTGGGTATGTCTAGTTTAACGAAGAGAAGGACGAGGGGGGACATGATAGCAGTGTTCCAATATCTCAGGGGCTGCCACAAAGAAGAGGGAGTCAAGCTATTTTCCAAAGCGCCTGAAGGCAGGACAAGAAGCAACGGATGGAAACTAACCAAAGAGAGAGGCAACCTGGAACTAAGGAGAAACTTCCTGACAGTTAGAACAATTAACCAGTGGAACAATCTGCCTCCAGAAGCGGTGAATGTGCCAACACTGGAAGTTTTTAAGAAGAAACTGGACAGCCATTTGTCCAAAATGGTATAGGGTTTCCTGCCTGAGCAGGAGGTTGGACTAGATGACCTCCGAGGTCCCTTCCAACTTTATCATTATTATTATTATTATTAGATGGTAGCCAAGAAATACAGGAAGCTCTCATGCTCTGCTGTCATCCCACAGTCATCTGGATCTGGACAGTCCAGTTCTCAAAACAAGCAAGGTTGTCATTGTTTCTGCTTAAAGGGGGTGGGGTCAGGATGCCTAACTGCTCCCAAATTTCTTGCTTATATAAAACATGTTTTCTATTACAGGTAGACCTCACTTTCCAACTGTCTAATGCATAAAAATGCAACCTTTGCAACATCTTTCTTTTAGTTTCATGTTTGCCATTATAGACAATTAGTATATGTCAAGCATATCAAACTGCCGGCCCATGGGCCCAATGCATCAAGCCAAAATCGTGCCCACCCCATTGCCGGAAATGGGGAAAAAGTCGTGATACATCGCGCGGTGTCACAAGTTTGACATGCCTGGTATATGTTGTCCTGTGCCTGATCTTTCTTTCCCTGTACCTTGCAGAGAGTAGAGGTTGCAGAAGAAGGGATTGCAAGAGAGTAAGCAGGCACACAATAAAAAATACACATTGAAAGCAATGCACTGATGCCAGCTGTTTGCCTAGTGCACTTGGGGCTAGGATCCATGAGCACAGAAAGTAAACAATCAATCTATTTATTTATTTATTTAGAAAATTTATGTTGCCACCTACTCGCACATGGTGACTCAAGGAGGCTTACAGCACAT
>NW_015386736.1:613014-618711 GCF_001527695.2 Protobothrops mucrosquamatus | reverse complement strand
TAAAAATACAATATAAAAGAAATTAAAATGATAAAATATGAAAATAATAAATTAATAAAATAATAATTCCCCACCAACAACACATACTCATACCAGCCATTTAATGGGCTCCATCTCACTCTGGGTTCCCCAGGTGCACTGGCAGAACAAGGTCTTCAGTGCCTTTTGAAAGATGTCAGAGTGGCAGGCAGTCTAACTTCCAGAGGGAAGGAGCCACCATGGAGAAGGCCCTTCTTCTGGATCCCATCAGATGTATCTCCTTAGGGGATCCATGACATTCCTTGGCTCCCTACTCTAGTTGGTCGGGTAGATTTGACCGGCAAGAGATGGTCCCTCAGATAACTTGGTCCCAAGCCATGAAGGGCTTTAAAGGTGACAACCAGCACCTTGAATTGCATCCAGAAGCAAATTGGCAACCAATGCAGCTCCCGCAGGAGACATAATACCTGTGTACACCAAGATCTGCACAAAACCAGATCTGGGCCATTGCATTTTGCACCAACTGAAGCTTTTCAAGGGAAACCCCTTGTAGAGAGCATTGTGATAGTCAAGATGGGAGTTGACTAGGGCATGAGTGACAGTGAATAGGGATTGTTGGTCCAGGAAAGGGCATAACTGGAGCACAACTCACAGTTGTGCAAAGGCCTCCTGGCCACAACTGCCACCTGCTCTTTGACTAGGAGTTGTAAGACCAGGAGAACCCCCAGATTATGCACTGGGTATGTTTGGGGCAGTGCCACCTCATCTAAGACCAAAGGTGGCAATTCTCTATGGACCAAAGAACCCCAGGGATCAGTTTCAATTGGTTGCTCCCCATCCAGCCCCTAACAGCCTCCAGGCACTGCGAGAGGGAGGTCACGGCATCACTTAACTCATCCATGGGCTGAGATATATAGCTGAGTATCATCAGCATATTGATGATATCTCAGTCCATGGTGATGGATGATCTCACCCAACAGCTTCATGTAGATTGGAATAAGAGTGGAGAGAATACCAAGCCCTGTGGGACTCCACAAAGTAATGGATGAAGGCTGGATCTAGAGCCAAATGTATTAAACACTCATAAAACAGTTTTAAAAAAATAAATGAGAAGAAGGCAGAGCTAGACACAAAAAGTGAAAGGTGCAAGATCTTCTCTCCCAGTAGTCTTCTAGTTTTACACCCACTGGCCCACCTTCTTGCCATTTTCTATACATGCTTGAGAGCATAGCCATCTTCTTGAGGCATAGCCTTATTTGGCATCCTCCTCCTTAACACTGTATATGTGTGAGGGAAGACTCCCAAACAAATGGTCTGACTGCTAATAAAAGGGGAACAAAATGATTTTGTATTCTGTAGGTCTTTCCTAATCAGCCTCATTTAGTCTTGGTTACTGCCCTGTGATAAAGAATTTGATTTGATTTGATATAATAACTGAATTTGCACAAATACAATAAACCCCAGATACAATGGTTATCAGAAACTGTAAACTAGCAGACACAACAAAGTAAATCAAAGTTCTAATTGATTCTTCAAAGTGGATAACTCCAGCAAGCAATTCTTGCTTACTTTTTCTGGATTTTCCTAGATTCTTCTAAGCTACAATTTTAATTCAGAAGATTTGAAAAAAAGGATATTCCTTGCACATCTTTCCCATGGCTCTAAAACATTTCTTCTTTCTTTTTTAGTTTTTCCAGGACATCTGCTCTTTTCTCTCCAGGAAAGTTCCAGAGAGTAACTTTCTTTTATCAGAAAGGGAAGTGGCAGGGATAGTTTCTTCCTGCCTATGTATTCTAAGCCATGCATCAGTCTGAGAAGCAGTTTACTTGCTACATCTGAGATGGCATCTTTATCTCTAACTTGAGATAAAGGCAGTAAGTACATGTATGTGGGGAAGGCTTGCTCATTCACTGTAAAGTAAATACTCTTTCTTTTGGATTGGCAAGGAAACACAAGTTTATCACCAAGAGGTCCTAAACCTAATTCCCAGAATCTCCAGAAAAAGGTTCAATGAATGAATGGATGGATGGATGGATGAATAAGAGCATGAGTGACTGCAAAGTAGGCAATATTTATCTGGAATAGGGTGCACAGGTTCTGTGAGTCTACATTAGTAGTCTACCAGTTTTGAGTGCATACTGTTATGTTTGGGTGGCCAGAAGAGTGAATGTATGATTAATATGTTTTCTATCCCACATCCTAACAATCAGCTGTTTTCTTAGTTATCTTAGGCACAACACTGGATATCTCTAGACTCCCAATCAGAAGGAATTCAACCTTTCATGTCATTCTGCCCTTAGTAATATTCATCTCCATAGATGTAGTATTGTGTCAATTGGATATGGGATTCCATTTGATGATCTGATAGTCAAGAACCCTGAGTGACACCACAATCATAGGCAGATAACTTCCTATTCAATTCTACATCAATAGCATGTGCAAACTTCTGCATGATCTATCAAAATAATGTGACTGGTTCCAGATAGGAAAATTAGGCTTCTTCTCCTAGGGAGTAGAGACACTGATCCATTAAAAAAAACTTTTTTGAAATTCTTAAAAATGAAAGAATATAACATCCATTTTTAGCAGTTCAGTGCAGGAGGCTAAAAATGTAGAGCTGTTCAGATTGCAGAAAATAACTTAAAAGGATCTCCCATATATGTAGATCACAAGATGACTCTGGTCTGATCTTAATGTAGAGGCATCTCTGTTTCAAAGATATTCCAAGTTACAAAAAAATCATAATGATTGAGCTTTTACAAAGAAAATAAATACTGAGTAGTCACCCAAAGATGAGCCACAGAGAGAATGCCTGAGGTAGTAGCAGATATGGGAGGAAAATCAAGCAGAGGAAGTGCCTGTATGGGGAAATTCCACCAGTGGTTGGAAGGAGCTAGAGCAGTGGTGACAAACTGCCGACCTGTGGGCCGGATGCGTCATCTGGAAGCTGTGCCCACCCCATTGCCGGCAATGGCAAAACCATCCCGATACGTTGCACGACGTCACATGACGTCGCGAGTTTGATATGTCTGGGCTAGAGTAAAAGAAAGCATAGATGCATTGATCATGGCAGCACAAGAACCAGCATTGAGCACCAGATCCATAGAAGCTGGGGTCTACCATACTAGATGGGAACCCAAGATGTACAGAGAGGCCTCAGAGACAGTCCAAGACAAAGTGGCAGGGTATATCAATCAATCAAACCTTTATTAAGGTTACACACCAGCATAAGAAGGGTGGGGCATGAGCATAAAAATGCTAAAAAAGCTAAAAAAATTAAAGACAAAAACAAAATAGGTTAAAAGGAGGGATAAAAACAATAAATGGGCATACAGAAGCATAACAAGCTTTATCATAATGGAGAACACCCTATGAAAATGAACAAGATGACCATTAAAACTAGTTTTTGGTACAGTCATCTTCTGACAGATTTTAGGTGCTGCTGTGCAACATTGTATATGGTAGCAGGTATCTGAGAGCAGCAGGGAAGTGTAAAATTGTCCTATGTGCCCTGGGTATTTATGCAATACCGTAATGGTAAAATAAGGTTATACAAATGTTGCCATAGTATAGCCACTGGAGATGTTCTATTGGTTCTACAAATCTAGAATTGCAGGGACATTGTCTCTATGGAGAGGGGATTTTCCTGCACTGTCTTTCCAGGACAGCTGATGGGAGGGATAGACCTTCCCAAGTCCTGATGGGAGATTCCATAGAAGGTTGCCAAAAATAACAGGGCTAAGATTCTAGGGGACTTGCAGATCCAGATGAACAGATAGCAGATATTGTGGTTCCTTTTATTTACATACATACATGCATACATACATACATACATACATAGTCTGTATTTTTTATCTTTGCATTTTTAAATTTTAGTAAACATCATTATATAAAAAGTCTAGAATTCTTAAAATGTTGAAAAACAAGAAGTCAGATATATTTACTTATAGAATATATATTAAAAAGAAAACTTCTAAACATTTAATCTTCTTGTTTTTGAAGAACAATTTAATCTTACCGAATGATTAGAAGCAGATAATGGAGAGATAGCAGTTCCTATGGGAAGGATCTGAAAATGCTACTGTAACCCTGAAGGCATGTCTTGTTCGTTTATGCTTGTCTTTATATATTCTTTTTCTTCTTTTTCTTCTTTTTTCTTTCTTTTTATCTGCACTTTTAATTTTTATTTTTTTTACTTTTTGTTAAAAAAGTAAAAGTATATTTGTTTGCATTTGTAAATTTTAATAAAAATCATTGTAAAAACTTTTTCTTTTTTAGTTGAATGAATTGGTCATACTAATTCTGGCACCATCATTAAAATGACATGATCAGGGCTTCCATTCAGATATAGTGTGTTTCATCTTGTTTAAAAAGAGGCAATAATAAGACTTTTACTAAAAAAAAAAACACCTTTCCTTAGCCTGGAAGATCTCTATACAATTATAAACTATTACCAGATATTCCATTTCTTAAAAAAAGATTGTTGAGAATGTAGTGGTCTCACAGCTCCAAACTCACCTGAGTAATCTGGATTACATGATTCCATGCCATTTGGGCTTTTGGACAGGATATGATTGGTGAGTGACCTAAGTCAGAAATTGGATGGGGTGTTTGTATTGATCATGTTGGTCTTCTTGAAACTCGATGTAATTGAGCCTTAGAAGCACTCAGTGGTGGGATTCAAATATGTAAACAACCGGTACTCTGTGTGGATGCCGCTTCTGGAAGTCCGTTCTGGGCCTGGGCAACAAAACATTAGCTACCAGTTCTGTCAAAGTGGTGCAAACCAGCTGAATCCCACCACCGGAAGCACTGCTTTAAACAATTTCAAAACTTATCAGGCCATATGTAGAAGGTGGTTCTTGGAGATTCATGTACAACACCTAGGATGCTGACCTATGATGTCCAACTGGGTTCTCTGTGATTTTCCCTTTAGCCATACACTAGCAGTTTTTGATTCCTAAGTTCTGAAATTCCAACATAAAAGATAGATTTAATGCTTGTCTTGTAAACAACAAATGGAATTCTAGAATTCCAATGCCATGAATTAATTGTTATAAAATCATGTGCATTCATACCTGTGGTTTAGTATGTGTTTGTGTGTGTGTGTGTGATCTAGAATTCTGAAAGAGGAAGAAAAATACTAGTCTTGAAAACCTCTTTTATTTTTAATCTTTACTGTAGGTAAAATCCCTTCTGCTCATCCTTCCATGTTTTTTGGTTGCTTGTTCTTTCTGCATTTTAAAATGTTGGAATCTGGGGTAGAACAAATTAAAAAGATAAACAGGAAGCATCTGTGTGAAACATCTCCAGGGACAACAGGGGAGGGGCAATGAGTATCAGACTTTACTTCGAAAACCCCTTTCTCTTCCAAGCATAAACAGGATTGAAGTACTAGAGAACATCCATGCTTTGAGAGATTTGCCTTTTTTTTATTCAGAATGTTCTGCTTAAAGGTTTATCCTTATTTAGGAGAAGAAATGGACAAGGATGAGCTAAACCACCAGGCGATGACTATAGGATGGTAATGTAATCTCTGGGATGGAGAGGGTCTATAACTTTTCTACAATGAATAACATATATTAAAAGTACTATCTGAGCATGATCAGAGCCACTGAAGCTATATATATATATATATATATATATATATATATATATATATATATATATATATATATATATATATATATATATATATATATATATATATATATATAT
>NW_015386736.1:579221-612084 GCF_001527695.2 Protobothrops mucrosquamatus | reverse complement strand
ATATATATATATATATATATATATATATATATATATATATATATATATATATATATATATATATATATATATATATATATATATATATATATATATATATATATATATATATATATATATATATATATATATATAAAGTCTGCCCCCATAAGAGAATTTACATTTCCTTTCTGGGTACAAAGTGATGTCTTTAAATGCTTACAAATACCAAACAAAATTTCACAAAACCTTATTGAGTTTGTAAATGACCTTGTCCCAGACATTATTTCTTCCCAGCAGTGATCAGTGACAAAGCTCATTAAATGGCAGGAATTGTGAACTGCTACCTCAGTGTGATTCCTGGAGAGAGAAAAAATCTTGCCTTGGGAACAGGTAGCAATGGAAGATCGGCTCTAGTCATCTCAGCAGATATGAGCTGCTTATCAATTCCACAGGCTTTTCACCTGTGATGACGTTCTTCCTGACAACTGACAGGAAGAGTTTGTTCTTCTCTTTTGGGCCTTCCAACAACAAAAGGTGATTCTCAAACAGTCAATCACCTTATTGGTCACTGCTGCCTTCTCTCATTTAAACCTTGGAGCAAAGGAAGTCAGCTTACAAACCCTCTATCTGAAGGTAGATCATGCAGAGACAAGGAAGGGCCCTTTTATCATTGGCATCTCTCTTATCACACTCTCTACTCAACAAAGTATCTTCATTTCATTCTTCATTTATAAAATGTTTCATCCTATCTCTGGAGATAAAGTAAAATTGTAGTCCGACAGGCTGCTGTGATTGTTTAGCCTTTTTAAATGTTCAAATGGTTTAAATGCTTAACAACAGGTTTTATAGTTAGGTGTTGCAAGTCTCCCCTTCTCTCCATGTTTATTTCACTTGTTAATTTGGCAAGTTATACATGCTGCATGATAGGTATAAAGTACTAAATTAATAAATAAAATAAGCATAGAACAAAAAGGAGGCTTGCTGTTTCTTAATTTGGGGAGGGTTTATCTTTTATAGTTATTTCTCCACTAGTGACTGAGAGCATCACTTTGCCATTGCTGAGATTATATAAAGCCAATATTCCCATTCCTTTTACATCAGAATAACAGGGGCTGAATGATTTTGAAAAACACTCTATGCGTCTAGTAGAAAAATAGCTCTGTGTCTCTGAATGATGACAGCCAGAGACCAATCCCATTTCTTACAGCTAGGGCTTTAGATGAGGGGAGGTGCTTCTTCCTCCCAGATATTTTATGAAAGGCAAGCCACAGAAATGGAGAGTTGCACTTTCTTGTTAGGTCAAGCCACAGGTTCAATGAAATGTCTTTCCCCGTTGATTTCAACTTCATCATATATATCAGAGTCAACGTATTGATGAGTCTATGGCTTAAAATAACAATAATGATACCCTCCTGTGGGTATCCTGCCTAGACTATGATGGATGATGTTTGCTACATAAGAGCTAAACAGCAATTAGCAGGAGTTGTATTTTTGGACTCTAAAAATAGAATGCCTTAGATTAGTACCACATACCAAAGTCTGTTTGTGCTTATGCAGCAGAAACTCTTAAAAGAACTGTACCAGTGCAATAAATTGGAGAAAATGTATAAACCGTAAAACACGCCCTTCCCTGTTTTTAAACTTTTGTCTCCCTCCCCTTTGTGGCAATCTGTTTTTTTTCTCCCTCCTGGCCAAAAAAGTCTCCCTGTATGCATCTTAGCATTACTTTAGAAATATAGGGCTGTACAGGACTGCTGTACCCCATGACTAAAGAGATGTTCTCTGGCATGAGCAAAACTCTTCACCACATTATAATAATTCAATTTCCATAGGGCAGCTTGCAAGCAACCAAAAGACTTGTGGGAGCGAGGAAGAATATATGATCTGTATTTGGATGTGGCTTTGGACAAGCTATTGTAAGCAAGTCTGGTTTAAATAGAGAATACAGGACAACTGTACAACCTTTTACCCCATCTATATATTTGTGTTCTACCTAAACCAATATTATATTTCTCAGAATGGGATTAGGTTGTGCAATTGTCATTTAATTCTTCAATCCTGTACAGGGATTAGCAAGGTCATGTGTTAAAGTAGCATCTGAAATCTTATGACCAATAGCAATGCCACTGGTTAATTACATAGATAGAAGATCCTTTTCTTAAAGAGATATTTAAAATGTGAATAGTTAGTAAATACATGGTAAGCAAACAGTATCACCCAAAAGACCTGCACTATTTTGGCCTGTGGGGTCCTTGGTGCTCTCTAAGCTTGGTGGTTTTCTTGCAGGTATTTCATTACCAAAATAGGTAGCATCATGGGTGCATTTGGCCTTTTCTCACCCACATGAGGAAATGAAACAACATATCTATATTTTCTAAAAGAGTCTTGCCTGATGTACTCCAATTGGTTGGGCCTTAATGCCCACCATTTCTATCCAATCAAACATTCAAAAAGCACTTAGAAGCTTGCTATAAAACTAAGTCTCAGGAACTGTTTCTATAGATAGATAGATAGATAGATAGATAGATAGATAGATAGATAGATAGATAGATAGATAGATAGATAGATAGATAGATAGATAGATAGATAGATAGATAGATAGATAGATAGATAGATAGATAGATAGATAGATAGATAGATAGATAGATAGATAGATAGATAGATAGATAGATAGATAGATAGATAGATAGATAGATTTGCAGATTTGCAGATTGAATTGAGATGGACTGCAATTTTATTTCCATTCACTTGTGAATAATTCCCACTTGCTATTCAATATGATTTACATCTCAACAGATGATTAGAGAATTTTCTAAAAGGATCATATGAATAATTCAATTTCTTTAGTTGGAGATTACAAGTTAGGAAAAAAAATGGACTCACTATTCTTTTAAGAAATGCAGAGTCATTTGCCATACTTTTTAGCCATATCACAATTATAAATCATGGCTCATGAGAGCGATCAACTCATTTAAGTAGTGTAATGACCATCCATGGCATTGTGGCTCCTCCTATTTGACATTTGCCTGCCATTCTCTGTCTGAGCTGACTAGGAGTTCAATTCATCTGACATTTCTCCTTTGTCTTTGCTGCTTTCTCTATCAAGGATATCAGATCTTGGCATTAGGCCAAAAGGAGAGGGCAGAATTCTTTCCAGGTCCTCAGGCTTCCCTTCCCTTCATACTGAGAAGAACAATATCTGTTCCTTTTTAAAAAAAAACAAAACCTGACTGTTTTCAGTCATTTCTCAGCTTCTCAGCAACAAAAGGGAGAGATGTGTGTGTATTCATTCTGGAAAGTAGGCTGTCAAATAAAATAAGACAAATGTGGTGTCTTGAATGATTATTTCCTTAGAAAATAAAGCAATGTTCTTATTATCTCAGTAATTATATTACTAATATAAACAGATGCTGCACAGAGACAAGTATCAAGAAGCTAAACATACACTGTTTCTCTTAAAAAGTGGGTGATTCATGCCAAGTTGGTTGATTCGTGCCAAGTAGGTGATTTTTGTTATTTGGTAACCCAGTACTAATTTACATTTGATTGTCTTGTGGAATTGTTACTGCATCTAATTCCATTATATGGCAACTACTTCTTAATTTAAGCTCCCATGGAAATGTGTGAAAAGAATTTAGAATTTAGAAAAACAGAATTGGAAGGGACCTTGGAGGTCTTCTTGTTCAACCCCCTGCTCAAGCAGGACACTTATTCTGTTATTTTATTCTTCTTCTTGAAAACCTCCAGTAATGGAGTACCCACAACCTCTGAAGGCAAGTGTTCCACTGATTAATTGTTCTCTTACTTGCTGGATTACACACTGTTTATACTCCTCATCAATGTTATGGCTTCCATTTTAATAAGGCATTCAGAACTAGATCTATTGATGTGGCTCATAACTTGCTAAAATCATAAGCTACTATCAGTTCAGCCACAAAGTTCACAGACTGTAGCACATGCTATACCTTTGCACCAGGTACTTTGTACCATATCGGATTGTGGAGATACAGAAAAATATAACCCTTTCTCCCATCTCATGGTCATCTGGGTTTTTGCAATTTGCAATTTGATATTCTAGGCTAACACTGTGCAGATAGAAGCATGTGTATTGAGATAAAATAGAATTGAATTTTATTAATAATCACTAGAACAATATTGATGTTTATACTGTTGGTATCAACTTCTATAATTCTGCTTCATTTCCACTACAAATTAATATATATATATATGCTGCTCTGAGGAAAAGGTGTTTCCTTTGTTTTGGTATTTAAGTTTCAAGCATGATGCACAGGTTAAGGTAACTTGATTTGTCCAGGTTCACACAAACATTTTAGGTAGGCATAGATAGCTTGAAACCTCAAGGATGCATAATCTCTGAAAGTCCTTCTTGCAGCCCAAGCTCTGAAACCAGCAATTTGCAAATAACGCTGAAAATTGGTTCACCTCTTTACTCCTTTGAGGAGAGAAATCCATAAAAATATTAACATAGTTTTAAAAATAAGTACTCCAAATTCCATCTTTCTACTCCTGGGGAAAAAATACTAGCAAATCCTGGGTTGTTCATGACCATGACATACATCTGCCCATTTTCCAACATCACCCTACCCACCTTGTCCCCCAGCCCTCCCAGAAGTTAAGTGTTACATTTGACCATCAAAAACCTGAATATCCAGTTCTTATGGGAAGTTGGGGGAGGCTCTTAGCCACATTAAGTTGTCCTCCCACTATCAGAAATGGTTTTGTTCCCCTCAGTGAAAACCAATGCTGGTAACTGAATGGGCTTAATATGGTGCTGCTTGGTCACCCAAATATTTTATAGTTTCCAAGTATCTTGATAGTATTAAGCACAGACACTATCTCTGAGTTACTGTGTTGCAATATCTCCAGTCCTTTTTGATGAACCAGTTCCACAAAAAGTTTTGAGTGACCATTGATCAACACCTTAACCTATTTTGATGTCCCTTCCGATTATATATTCCCCAAGAAAAAATATCCAAGGAAAGGGTGGGGGACGGGTTGTATGAGTTCCCTGAAGATAATGTTCCTTGCTACCTAACTCCAAGAAAACAACTGGTACATTTGAACTGCTAAAATTCAGTAAGCTAACAGTAACAAGAGACTAGACAGGAGCAAAGTAACTTCAGAAAAATGACAGGTAGGAAAAATAGAAGTAGTCCTCACTTACCAACCACTCATTAAATGATTGTTCAAAGACCAGTGATGCAGAACAAGTGATACTTATGAACAGTCCTCAAAGATCCAAGTGTTGCACCACTTCTATGGTCACATGATCACAATTCAGGCACTTGGCAACCAGCTAACACTTATGATGGTTGCAGCACCTTCTGGTCATGTGATCACCATTTGTGACCTTTCCTACCAGCTTCTGACAAGTAGATTCAAGGGGGAAGCTGGTAGGGAAGGTCACAAATCACTCTAGTAACTCCTCATAGCCTCCATGTGTTCATGTGGCACAATGGCCTACTCCTCCTGGCCTCCCCACACTTGCATGGTGTGGCACCGTCCTTGCCCCAGCCTTCCTGTGCTCAATCAGAGTATGCACCAGGCCTTCAGGGCCCTTCGCTGTACACACAGCAACTCTCACATCACCCTCGTACTCATTACTGGAGACCTCCCACTGCTTCCCACTTAATGATCCATATACATCCTGGGGTTGTAGCAGCCATTTGGGATTGCTGGGATTGTGAAAATAAGTGATCCAATCACATGACATTGTGCTTTACAACCACACTGCTTAGTGATGGTGATTCTAGTCCCAGTTGCCTTTATAATCCAAGGACTATCTGTATGGCCAACATAGGCTTTTTCAGTCTCTCTCTTTGGAGCCTGCGCATTCCCAGGTTCTTAAAAGTTAGACTATTAAAAAGTTAGAGTAATGAATCTGAAGCAAAATTAATGCCCATTTAAAGCAACTCTGAGTAGTCTATTCAGTTGTCATATTCCTGTTTACAATCTCATCATATATCTTGCAAGTTTTTGAATTGTTTCAAAATTTACAAAATCTGTTTTACTAGAGAAATGGGATAAAAGAAACACATATGTATAATACAAGGGGGAAAAAATCCACAATTCCTTCGTTTTACCAGTTTCAACTTTCTTGAAAATTGTTGTCTGTCACCAACAAAAGAGTGTCATTCCAGTTAGTTCCATTCCCGTTCAAGCAAATAAATTATTATTTTATTTTCCCATTTTGCCATTGAAGTAACCTGTTTCAAAGTGAAAGACCAGCTAGGGTACAACCTAGTATCTGTGCAGAAATGTGATTATGCAGATGAGTTGGTTAACAAAATTTACACCTAAATGAAAACATTTTCTTCATTCTCACTTTTGTTACACAGAAACACTGCAAAATAAATTATCTGCAGACGAATACAAGATAAAAAAATGTATTAGAAGCTGTAAGAACTAAATTGAAATGTCAAATGTAGTTACTTATAAAAAGAGCAGGTGATACCCTTCTCGTAAGCTATGTATTAAAAACAGAGTAATCAAAATGAACTAGACTGACTTCGGTTTTATTGCCAACAATTCTTTCATATGACCACATTTTATCTTCCAGTTACAAGTTTTTTAACACTAAATATTTCATTAAAAAGATTTTCAATTATTTTTAATGAAATACTTGTTTCTGATTACTCTCCCCACTCCCAAAAGAAAGGTGGATAGCAAAAATTGTCCTCCAAGCTATTTTGTGTGTTAGATGATGGATTAAAATGATAGAGTTTGCCTAGAACATTCATACTGCAGGTAGGGAACCTGTATTAAAATGTTTTCCATTGTTTTAAATGCCCCTTCAACATAAACCTGAGCAGAAATGTATATGTACCTTTTGTAAACCTTTTGGCTCTGTCAAATGTATTTCTCATCCAGCAATGTTTTGCACACAAAGCTGTTTTCAATCTGCTGCTGTTGGAAGAAAAGTGGAGAGTAAAGGATATGGAACTAGAATATATTAAATGACATCTTCTATGTGAAGCAACCTGGACATCTGGGGAAGCTCTCCCCACATCTTTATGATGTATATAAGATATAGACTACTCAGTGAATAAGACTAGATCCCTGATTTCCATCCCAGAGCAAACTAGCTTCACTCTGTCATTAAAAAAAAAATCAAGATGAGTCTGCTCTATTTTTCCTATGACTCTGTCTATAGGATGTGTGTGAATGTTTGTAGAAATGTGTCTACTAGCAATTACCTTTATCTTATCCAGGGTTTTCCACCCCTTCTTCCATCATTTTACAAGTCCCCTCCTCCAAAAAAAACGTTAAAAGAAAAAAAGAATATGACTGCAATACTTAATAGCTACCTTACAAAAGCCAAGGTAGACAATGTTAAAAGAACTATTATATTCAATGCTTTTGGATGATATACTATTATTTTGATATGCAATTGGTATATATAAACATTGGCATGAATAAATATTTTTACTAAATTTCACTTGAAGCAAATCTAGGTATATCACACTTAATGTACCTTATTAATTTATAATTAATTGCAGCAAAAATTGGTCGGACCTCGGACCTAGTGCTGCAACTGCATTATTTTAATTTTTTTAGGCAAATTCAGAAAAAGTCCTCAGAAGACTGTGGTCATCATTGGCAGCGGCAGCATCATCTACAGGTTCAACATATAAGCATGTAAGGAAAATATCTTTATTAAATGCATCAAGGAAAAACATTTTTGAATATCTGATATGCATAAAAATCAGAGATCCAATTAATATCAGCCCAGATTTCCAAATATATCACTTTCTGAAATTATATATGTGGATTAGTACGTTTTTAAATACAAAAAAAAATGAAACCCAATGAAGCATTTCTTCTAGCTTTCAGCTTTCTTTCAAACCCCCATTCAGGCGCCTGTCTTAGTCTTCTTTTGCCCGTGCTGTTATTGTTTTGTGCTTTTGGGTAGTGGACACACCTCCTGCCTTGCCACTTGAATGCAAAGACAATGGGATCTGCAAGCAGAAAGCATATCTTTCTGACGGGGGCTTACTAGCCGCCAGGTCTTTTCAGTTGATGGGAAGTCAGGCCACTTGAGTAGGACATGGCTGGTTTGTTAGTTCCTGACAACAAACTGTGTTTGCTACATGGTGCATTCATGGGCAGTGTCAGCTATTGTCCAAAGCTGTGCAAGTCTTCCTTCAACTGAATTCTGTCTTCTGTGACTGGGCAACTGTATTGGGAAATGTAGCCAAGCAGAAAGGCCCCCCTCTCTGTTCAGTGATTTCTCACATTTAATTACTTGATTTTCCTTTTCCTGCAGTCAGAGAGAAAATGGAATTACATCATGCACCATGTAGCTTTGGAAAAGCATTGATTGTTTCTAATAGAGCCACTGGTGACAGCCACAATAGAAGCGTTCCTTGTTTCACATCAGATATTAGATCCTCCAAACAAGCTTGAGTATTCTTGGTCTGAAGATCTACAATGGCAAACAAAGAAAGCCAAGTTTCTGTTGTGTCATCCTCAATACCTCCCAAAGGGGAAATCTTTATTTAGCCTCCTCTGTAGAATATTCTTTACTTTTGAGATTTTAATGAAAGATGGATGGATGGATGGATGGATGGATGGATGGATGGATGGATGGATGGATGGATGAGTTGGATGGGGTTCATTGAAATTTGACTTTCCATTTAAAAACTGCAGGTGATTCTGCCTCCTTTCCATCAAATGTTTTAAACATTTTATCCATTTTGAAAGAAAAAAATGCTATGCTGTTAAATAGCGATTGACATTTAATTTCATAACTTAAATTTTAATTGAACAATCAAACAATTTAATATTGCTTTATTTTTAAAATCAACTCTTTTTTCAGAGGGTACAGTATGGCAATTGTCTTTCTTGTGGCCCTCACCAGCCTGTTTTATCTGAAAAATATCTCTAGGACATAGATTAGGCTTGGGGGAAGAATTGGCCAAAGATTGTGGATTAAGTTTATTGATGAGTAAGAATTTAAATGTACATTTTCAATGTAGACGTAACAAGAACCTTCAAGTTCCTAGATTGCTAATAATGGTGTTCTAAATAAATAAATAAATAAATAAATAAATAAATAAATAAATAAATAAATAAATAAATAAATAAATAAATAAATAAATAATACACCAACCCCTGTGAATAACAATCTAAATTGGTTTTTGAAGCACGAAAGATTTCGGAAGCACAACACTGTATTTTATTACAAAATAACAGGCTGGAAGATTGCATCCTGAGTCCTATAGATCAGTGTGCATAAATATTAGATGTTGTATTTATTGTTCCAATCATCATGGACATTGCAGCATAAATATTAGATTTACCAGAGCTTAGAGTAGGGATGCACTGAACTAAAAACCTCTTTTGCTTCTCTTGGGAATTTTCAGATGTTTTGTGTGAACAAAACCCTCCAAACATACCTCAGAATTTCACTGAAGTTGAAATTTAGCATTTCTGCATGGTACCTGAAAATGTGAGCTCCACCCTCTGAAGCTGATTAACACAGTCTATTATGCTTGCAAGTTGATCCATTGGGTGGTTTTACAGCCTGGTTCTTACCCTGAACAAGAGCAAAGTTAGGACACTAATCAAGTTCTTAATCAATGGGCTATAGGGTTAGTTATTTATATTATTAGTTGTTATTATTAATACAGTTGATATAATAGTCAACTAGTTTATTAACATATGAAATCAAAATTGTCAAAACATGCCCATATATCTCTTGGAACTATTTCCAGCCTACAAAATTTGTAAGATGTTATGAGCCTCTTGATTTTTTAGCTTCTTTTAGCAGATGAAACTAGGCTATGAGATAGAATAGACTATTTTAATCCTCAGGTTGTATACTGTTTTCAAACACGTCACTGTGAAGCCAGTCTTTGAGCAAATGCTGTGGGACTGTCAGGATGACCAAGGGATTGTGCTTACTCTTCTGTTAAGTGCCTTGTGTATCTATCTAGGATCAGGAATGCACAGTTCCTCATATACCCAAATCATAATATATTTTGCAAAAGAGGGAGTTTAGCAAAATTATCAAGATTTCAATATTTGCAATTAAGAACAAATCTTCATCAAGAGAAATGCTATAAGAAAGGGACCTGTAACAGTTTTAATGAAGATTGAACATGTTTAATGGAGAAGAAGGTGGGACAGAATTAATTCTGAAAAGAAGACATGGCTGGCTTCACATATATTCTCTGCACATTTTTCTGTAGTTCCCACTTGTATAATTGTATGCTTCTTTCCATTTAATGAGGAAGAAAGAGATCAGGCACCATTCCTTTGTTTTGGAACTTATATCAATTAAAAAGATCCACATTGAGTATATTCTTCCCCATTAAGGAAGACTGCTCAGTGTTTTTAAAATGTTTTCTCCTATTTTTCACACCACATCAACCTCAGCCATTCAAAATTAAGTTATGGCAAGCTATTAACTAGTGGAGGGGGCAATAAGAAAGGACAGAATTATTTCCCCCAAATAATTGAAGCATGACGGGATTAATGTAGGCACATTTCCCCTTCCATTTTTTACTATCACATTGAATTTTGGGCAAATGCCAACAATGCCCTTTGCCTCTTGCTTAGCTGCACCTATGCCTGGGAGAATATGGCACCAGGATTTTGCCAGATCCATCCATGTACCTCCTTCATTATTTTTACTTCATTATCTCAGCCAAGATATAGAGATAATAAATGGTACTCTCTTCCCCTGGTTCTGAAAGTTATACTAGCTTTCTCTATGAGGTCCCCTTTTACTTAGCTCAACTTTTAGGATGTGTTGCTTGTTTAATATTATGATACATATCTGCATCCATGCATAATTCCAGACTTGTGTATCAGGGTATTTCAGAATGAGCCCAAGGTTATTTAAAGGCACTCCCCAAATTAACCTAATCTTCAAAGACCACGACTAGTATTCATCTCCGTCTTGAGTGACTCATGGGGCTTGGTTCTCTCAGCCATAGAATATAAATATATTCATTACAACTTAACATTTCCTATGTGCTTCACGCAACTTTGGGTAACTCTAAATTGTGAAACCTTCACAAGTCAGCTTAATTTGGCCTCTATACTGATTAGTTGCAACTAAAATGAAGATTGTTTTCAATGAGAGAAAATAATTCCTTTTTTCCTTTTCAGTCATGGTGGTGCTGCTATCAGTTTTTATTTTTCCTATAACAATAATTTTGCTGTTTAGAAACCTGGGTTGGTCAATGCTAATCTACTGGTCACTGGTGGAAGGAATAGCAAGAGTAATATAACTTAGTGATCTCAGTCAAATCATCTTTTAACAGTGTGTATTTTGAAAAAAAAACCAATTGAGCTAATTATTCACAGTCACAGAGTGGAAGTAAGGCAAGACATAGTCACCCTAATGTTGGTTGCTTTAGAGACAGATTGCAATTTTCCACACAGTATTAAGTTTATTCTGAGCTGCCAAAACAATAATAAATGTCTGTAACCAGTGCTTTTTTTTTTTTGCCATAGAATGCACGGAATGGCGTTCCGGCACCTTTTTTTGAAGGGAAGAACCGGCTCCTTCTATGCAGCTAGTGCAAGTAAAGCTCTGGCTCAGTGAAAGGAAGCTGCCTGGGAAAATCGGGGGCACTGAAGGTCAACCCGGAAACATTTCCATGGCCCTGAAAGCAGACCCTCTTCTCTGCCTTGGTTCATGGGGCTCCCCCTTCTACCGCCGCCTGTCCTCACCCCCATGTTGGCCATCAGGAACCAGGACTGACTCCTGGAGTGAATCTCTTTGAGGGACCAGGTGTGCTCCCAAAGCAGCACCGCCACCACTGCCTTGGTCGCTCTGGCTCCGGAGGAAGCCTCTGTGTCATCAGAGGCGGAGGAGGACGAGGTGGAAGAAGACATGTCAGCTCCAAACAAGCGCCCTCTCAAAAGTCGTGCTCATGTGATCTGTGCCTCGGAAGCTCCCTAAAACGGTTCCCCCCGCCGCTCCATAAAGGGCTTTCAAGCTATGACTTTCGGCGCTTTTTTTTTTTTTTTTACAAAAAAAGCACTGCCTGTAACAATGATATTCTCTCATTATAGACAGTTCCTTATAATTTGGTTCAGTAATTCTGTATGCATATGTGTGTGTGTGTGTGTGTGTGTGTGTGTGTGTCCATGTGTATGTGTAAATATGAATGTTGGAATAGGTTGGTTGCCAGTGTACCATGGAAGCCCTTGCAAGTGGTTTTCATCTGCTGACTTTTTCTCCCCAGGTTTCTGAGATATTCTTCTTGATGACTACATAGATGGACATCAGTTGGTATCTGATTGGATTAGCCAGCATTAATAAGGTGAAGAATACAAATTCTTCTCCAAGTAATCTTGCAAGGTTCATTGGCTTCTATCCACATGGTAACCTAGAATATAGGCAGATGAGCTGTACCCATCTTCTTTTTATCAGTATGAGGTGTTCCCAGAAAAAAGAAGAGCACACTAAAAGAGGAAGCTGGTTCATTACATGTGGTGTAATGAAAATAATCTTACACTTAACACCACAAAAACTAAAGAACTTATAATTGACTTCAGGAGGAAGAGAGATGTACATCTACCATTGTACATAAATGATGAGGAGGTGGAGAGGGTGGGTAGTTTTAAATTTCTGGGCACTTATATTTCGGAGGACCTCTCATGGACTATGAATGCTAACATGCTCTTGAAGAAGGCACAGAAGAGGCTGTACTTCCTGAGAATGCTCAGGAAGATAAATTTATCTCAGCATCTACTCCTGTCCTACTATCACAGCACCATTGAGAGTGTCCTGACATACGGCATTCTTGCATGGTATGGTGGCAGCTCTGTAGCGGACAAAAAAGCTCTACAGAGGATTATTAAAACTTCCCAGAATATTATTGGACTCCAACTACCAGCCCTGGATAACATCTTCGAATCTCGTTGTTTGAGGAAGTTGCCTAACATTCTCAGAGACTCTTCCCATCCTGCTTACAATCTTTTTGGACTGTTGCCTTCTGGCAAAAGATACAGAATAATTAAAACTCAGACCACACGTTTTCTGAATAGTTTTTATCCCAGAGCTGTAATTGCACTCAACAACGAACTAAGGGGCCATCATCAGTGAACTGTTGGACAGCATTACTTGGTCTGTTGTGTGGATGTTGGGTGGTTTTAGGGGGGGGGATTGTGGGGGGGGGAGTGTGTTGGGGATTATGTGTATGGGACTTGGTTTTTGGGTGTCAAGTAAATTTCGTTGTATATGTATACTATGTACGCACATACAATGACAATAAATAAATAAATAAATAAATAAATAAATCCCTTGTCTTTTCTCTCTTGCTTCTTCTCTTCCTTCCTCTCTCCAAGCCATGTCCAATTTATGTGGGTCAAGAATGAGGCCTCTATCTCTGGACATTCCTCTTTCTTTCCTCTTCTGATAGACTCAGTTGCACTGCCTCTATTAATCAAGAAATAGTCTGTGACCTGGATGCCCAATGATGAACAAAGCTGAAAACAAGAAAGCTGCCATGTTATGGGTTTTCTGCAAGTAGGAGAAAGTTGGTTAGCCATTACCATAAGAAGAACTATCAAACTTAAAAGAAAGAAATTTCTCATAAGGTTTATATACAAATTATAGCCTGGTGCTTGGTTTTTCATGTCAAAGTTTCTTTTCATCTTTAATTTCTAGGAACATGAATTAGGATGGAGGTCACAGTGGGGGTAGAGGATAGGTTGACAGAGTCTGCATACACACTCTTTGGTCATTTATGGATTGACTCCAGAAGTTATTTAATTAGATATTTAGAGGAATGCATATTACTGAAAAGCCCATGTCAGATTCTGAAATCAGAGTAGATAAAGACGAGACTCTTCCATTTCCCCTCTTCTCGAACTGCAAAAGGTAATTAGCCCATTTAGCTTTGCAAAGTGCCGCTTTTCTATCAGGGGAAAGAGCCTGAAATAAGATAGCATTCTTTGAAACATGCCACAATAAGAAATGCTTTCCCCTTGTATGCCACATAAAGAAAGCCATCTGATCCCACACTAGTCAAGGGCTCAGTGGCAACATGATCAATGATGACTCTGGAATTTTGGCCATTGCTACTGGCTAATTTGGCTTGTCTTGAGATGCAGGCGGGTTTTGCTTTCCTTTCTTCTTTTACTTCTTTTGTGACCATTATTGTTATAATTTTCTTCCCTGCCTGCAGTTACCATCTTGGCCCTACTCATCAATATATATGTATATATTTAGTAACAACACATGGATTTAGTGTAATGCCCATCCATTCAGCTTCCAATATTAGTTATGCCTTTCCTGTGGCAAATGAAGGCATGCATCTCCTATAATTAGAGCAAGCTATATGTAGCAAAGAGGCTTCCAAAACTTTTCAGAGAGCAGAACTCCTCAAAGGAACAATTGTGGCCTATCCAGTATGATTATACATTTGGAAAGAAGGATCATATATAAAACTGTGAAAGCTGAAGTGGTATAGAAATATCCCAGGATTTTTACATTTTCATGGACCCACTAACTCATATATTCTTTCAGCAAGCTTCACTGCTCAAGAGATTTTATATCGTTAGATGTTTCTGATAGCTCTGGTATTCCCAGTCTTCTTTTGTGTCTTAACTATTATTATTATTATTGGTTTCTTTGGTGTGAGCTAAATGAGGAACATAATAGTCCTCTAATTAAAGGCAACCTTCAACAGTAAAATGTCCCTGGTATTCACATGGGTACCACAACAGAGATTGCATGGTTGAATGCATATGATCATGGTATTATTGTGCTACTATTAAAACAATTGATTATCATTGTATTGACACTCCCAATAAATGGTCTTCAGTTTATTTACAAGAAATAGAAACTTCACTGAAGGCAGAAACCTTCTGTTATAAGAGATTCCATGAATGGAGAAGATGCATCTTCCTTCCTCGTCCTAAAGACCTAGGGAAGGATTCTGTGAAGTGTTTCTTTAACACACCTGTGCAGAGTGGTAAAATGTTACAGTGATTCTATAGGCTCATAACTTCCCCTTCCATTAAATAAATGTACAATAGCAATATCAATAGCACTTAGACTTATATACTGCTCTATAGTGCTTTATAGCACTCTCTTAGCAGTTTGCAATGTCAGCATATTGTTCCCAACAACCTGCATCCCCATTTTTACTGACCTCGGAAGGATGGAAGGCTGAGTCAACCTTGAGCCAGTTAAAATCAAACTCCTGGAAATGGGCAGAGTTAGCCTGCAATACTGCATTCTAATCATTGTGCCACCACAGCTCATAATGCAATCATGAAATATATAGGCGTGAATTTTATCCCTTTAGTAAGCAAGCTGTCCAATGGGCTGACAGCAGTGATCATATAGAGGTTCTTTCTCATGACTGCAGCATGTACAACCATGAGGAGCTAGCAGTTACTTTAGCACAAGCAGCATGTTAGTAACACACTCATTCCTGCTAACTTCCTTAAAAACCCATTAAATACAGGAAGAAGTTGTATGCGATTATTAGATTACATCTACAAAAGGACTTGAAATCATTTTCAGTAAAGACCCATTTATGAATGAGATCCCAATCAGTAAGACTAGGGATGTTTGTGGAGTCCACAGCATGATCTAATCGTTACCCCTTTTTAAAGTGAATCACATGGAGAAAAGTGGCAGAACTTAAATTGCATGCTTGCAGCTGCCTTCTTTACTTTTTTGACCCCTCTTTACCTCCTTTGGGTAAGGACTCAAATGAAACTGCTACTACCCACTACAGACTTGGCAATGGACAACACATCCCACTGAAAAACAAAATCCAACAGAGTCCAAACAATACCAACTCACTCCTCAACGTCAACTCAGTGCTCAACCCTTATGTACATTCCACATGCATAAGCAAGTCTGAACTGGCATCAAGACAATGTGTTATACAGCTCTAAGTTTTAGGAATAGTTATCAAAATCACTATGTTGCATTCTTGCTGGCTGGGAAATATACAATGTAATATTAAAACATTCATAAATTTTATGGTTTATAGTGAATGGGAATGGGAATTTGTCACAGAGATGTCACTTTCAACAGAATCCTGCAGTAGTTTCATTTGACCATTTCAGTAATAGACTTATATACTGCTTCATAGTGCTCTACAACCCTCTCTAAGCAGCTCTTTATACAGTCCGCATGTTGCCTCCCACAATGTGGGTCCCCATTTTACTGACCTCAGAAGAATGGAAGGCTGAGTCAACCTTGAGCCAGACAGGATCGAACTGCTGGCAGTTAGCAGAGTTAGCATGCAATACTGCACTCTAACTACGCCTTTATATTCTAAAAAAACCATAAGATGTCTTTAAATCAAACAGATACTTTTGTGTGATAGTAAACTATTTTTTTTAAAAAAAGTGATAGATTTGTTTTATTGTATTTCAGTCTTGGAAAAGCTCAAAACATAAAATCTCAGTAATAATATGATAGCATGATGGTCACATTGCTAGAAGAAAAGATATAAAGTCTGAACAGACCATGATTGGATAACATTGTCATTCTTGAGAATGATTTTCCTATAAGCTAAACAAAGAACAGCTGGAATAAAACATTAATTTGGGAGAAACTGTGTCTGGTGAAGTACAAAACATCGCAACCATTTTTTTGCTTCTGTTGAACGAGAGATTGGGGGAAAAAATTCTTACATGGAATTCCAAATGTTCTCTAGCACTCTAAAACAAAGGGCTTTTTAAAATGATTTAATGTTTATATTGAGGAGAGTTCAAATGACATGTGTCATTTTCAACATAAGCATTTGCTGGAGGGGAAGAATGGGTTAATATGGGGATTTAATGACTTACCCTGTAATGATTGGTATGAATTACTAACTAAATCAATCTGCTCAGTTTAAAAGAGTCATTTATATTTGCCAAAGGCTGCTCCTTTTCTTGAAGGCAACATACATTCTACTTCCAACAGAAAATTATATGGTTTGCTAATTGCTCGAGTGTAAAGAAGGGTCACTGTGCAATTTCCTTTTACTATAATTTGAAATCCCACAAATATAACTCGTCATCATCCCAGAGGAATTTATGGTTTTGGCAAAGCCGAAGTAGGTAAAGTTGTTAAAAGAAAAAACCAAAATCCAGTTTCTGTTTTTATAATCGGTCAAATATTTTCATTGTTCACAGTGACTTCTTCAGAGGGCTTAAGAAATAAAAATGGTGGCCTTATCTACACTATCATAGCCCTACCTCCAATTTTAACATGTGTTGTACTCACAATGCACATAAAAAGAGATGAAGCTTTGCACACACAGCTACAGCTGTCATTTTGACATTTTTGACATGCCTGGACAGCCCTAATAACTTATAATAAATAATAAATATATTGTAATCAAAAATATTTATTAATCTTCAGACCAAACTCATAATATATTTCTTTCATAAAGCCTGTGGGCTTTGCCCTTCCTTCCTTCCTTCCTTCCTTCCTTCCTTCCTTCCTTCCTTCCTTCCTTCCTTCCTTCCTTCCTTCCTTCCTTCCTTCCTTCCTTCCTTCCTTCCTTCCTTCCTTCCTTCCTTCCTTCCTTAGCATATCAAAACTAAAATCCTCAGTGGAGTGGGGCACCCAGTTCATGTTGAATAAAAGCACATGAAGGACTATAAGCAGTTTGTCTATTTAGTTTTTCTAAAGTTACTACTTATTGATAGTCTACACACATATTAAAAAACAACAAACATGGTTATAATTCTGTGAAGTTTTTATATCTGGTAATATGGCTATTGATGCATCTCTATTAGAAGTGAAGTAGCTGTAACAGCTGGATCAGTGAACCTGCTATCCACAGCTCTGTCTCCTTCCAGGGCTTCAAATAAATGAAACAGCCATATATAATAGCTTGCCTTCCAGTCTTGGTCAGGATGTAGCTTATTTATTTAGATTTAAAATCTGCCTGACTTCAGAGCAATTCTGAGGGAATTACATTTAAAAAAGAAAAAAACAGCAACAATAGTGGAAGAAGTATGTACATGCAGAAAAGATAAACTCCATATACTACCCACCACCACCAAAAAAATAACCCCAAACCCTTGCAGGGGCTTATAGACACTCTACTCCAGACATGTCAAACACAAGGCCCAGGGAGCAGATGCGGCCCGCGAACTGGTTTCATGTGGCCCACGAAGCCATGCTGGAAACAGTGAGGGAACGGCCCCCGCTGCCTTGGCCCTGGCCCAGGCCAGCCGGGAGCCAATGTACAATTTTGTGGTGGCCATCTATGCTGAAACGTATTCAGTCTTAGCTCCACAAGGCCGTCTGGAACCAGCGAGGAACCAGCCCCTGCCGTGTTGGCCCCACCCCCTGGGTGCATGCTGGGGAGGTGTCACCCTTTGTGAGGAATGAAGAAATGCACCATCGCTTGGAAGTGGCCAGCAAATGGTCCTCACCTACTTGACATATCTGGCTTCATGGGGTCTGGGAGAGGGGTTTCAGCAGGCAGCGGGGTGCTCTCCTCACAGCGCCGAGAGGCTGAGCTGGGTGACACAAATCCAAAAAGAAGCGCGCCGCCACCCAGCCCCCAGCCTGCCCAGTTTCAGCAGGCAGCAGGGTGCTCAACTCACAACGCCAAGAGCTGAGCTGGGTGGTGCAAATCTGATGAGAAGTGCAATGCTGCCCAGCCCCCAGCCTGCCCAGTTTCAGCAGGCAGCAAGGTGCAAAGCTGGTGAGCTTCACACCTCCCAGCTCAGCCTCTCGGTGCTGTGAGGAAAGCGCCCCTCTGCCTGCCGAAACTGGGCAGGCTGGGGGCTGTGTGGCATGGCGCTTCTTTTCAGATTTGCGCTGCCTGGCTCAGCCTCTCGGTGCTGTGAGGAGAGCACCTCGCTGCCTGCCGACACCAGGCAGGCTGGGGGATGGGCGGCATTGTGCAGGTAACGTTGACTCTCATGCTGCTCATAGCATCCCCTCCCCCAGAGCCCACCAAGCCAGATATGTGAAGTAAGTGAGGGCCATGTTCTGGCCACTTCCAAGTGATGGTTCATTTCTTCATTCCTCACGAAGGGTGACACCTCCCCAGCTACGTTTCTTGCCTGTTTTTCTCCCTCCCTCATCTCAAATATTTTCCCACCACTATGTACTTAGGAAAGAAGGAAGGAAAGAAGGAGAGGGAGGGTCTGAGGGAAGTCCTGCCTTAGTTCTGCCCTGCTGCCCTTTCACCACCCCCTTGCCCCCTCTTCCTGGCCTATCCTGGGGTCTCCCATCCTATTGCTAAGGAAGCTTTGGATTCAAAGCCGGGTCTCCTCCCATGGAGAGGGAATGGGCCTCCCTCTGACTTTGCCCTCATATCCATCATGAGCAACCTGGCTAAGGAGAGCAAGCACAGCAGCAGCAGCCTTGAGGAGGAGGTAAGTGCAGCTGTGTGCCCCCTTAGTTAGTTAGTTAGTTTATTGGGGAAGTGGGGCTGGGCTTGGTGCCGCGGGTGCTCGAAGGCCAGGCTGGGCATTTGACCTCTGCTGCCCAGGGCTCTGGGCAGCCCGCACCACCATCCAGCCCCCCCCCGCATGGCCTGAGAGGAACAGGGAGGCTCCTCCAGTGGACCATGCCTTGGCACTTGCCCTGGTCCCACTCCCTTCTGCCAGAGACCTTCAGATCTGTCCCACTCCTGCCCAGGCCCCCACAGTCACCCTTGACAAGAACAATGTAGAGCTGGTCACGCCCACTCAGTAGGCCACACCCATTCCATCCATGCCCACCCAGTAGGCTGCACCCACCCTGGCCACACCCACCTGGCACCCTGAGGGCAACGGCAATGCTGATGTGGCTCTCAATGAAATTGAGTTTGACACCCCTGCTCTACTCTAAGATCTTGGGAGAACAGCTAAGATTTTAAAGGAAGATGAACACCATCAGGATGGGAACAACACAGATCCCTGGGAGAATGCTAGTCTAGAGGATTTCTTCCTTGATAATTCTCTAATGAGGATTTTGTTTCTTCCCTGCCTGCTGGGCAGAATATGCTCTGAGCTGTTTGTTTTTCTTCCTTGACTTTTGGTTATATGAAAATTTGCCAGAAAAGCCACCAAATTCAGAGAATATCAACAGATCAACCCTGACCTATGTATATTTTTCTACTGTTGGAACCAAGAGATCTCTATGCATTTTAATTTCTGTGAATTGTTAGAATCAACGACGAGTAAGCTTATTAACTTTAGCATTTTTATTGATTTTTAATATCTTCATTACCTAAATAATAATTTACCTGAAAGTACAAATTCAGTTTCAAGAGGGAAAAGAATCTGATACATGCATAATGGCAGTCTCAGGTATCTAAACAAACTGGGCAGACCTGAAAGTTAATTGCAGTGATATTAAACCTGATGAACCTATTAGTGTGTCTGGTGATTAATGCTGTCCATTGCTTTTCCTAGACCTTTATTAAATCTTGACAATGAAATGTTACAATCTGGAGATTTCTATCTGTGAGGTAGATTTTGTTCCCCTTATTTGTTTAATTTGTAAAGCTTCCTTGCAACTTGGTTGGCTGGAAATAATAAAAGCTTATAATTCAGTATCCGTAATCATCATAGCTTAAGCTCCTTATCAGAAATGTCTTTCTTTCTTTCTTTCTTTCTTTCTTTCTTTCTTTCTTTCTTTCTTTCTTTCTTTCTTTCTTTCTTTCTTTCTTTCTTTCTTTCTTTCTTTCTTTTTTTCTTTCTTTCTTTTAGAATTTTGGCTGTATGACAGCATTAATCTTGGACAAACATCAGGATGGCCCTGAGTCAGCAGATCAGGAGAGGTTGAAGTAATGCCTGCCCACCACTTTAAGGGTTTTTCTCCACGTGCATCAGTCTGAGGCTGATAATGACCTTGCATGTATCCATGATTAACTTTAGAAATTAATAAGCTCAACTCCTTTGCCAGAGGAAATGATGCAAGTGTTGCAAATGAGGCTTCCTTGCCAGCTGGCAGAGTTCAGACATGCCCAATATGCATTCTCTATGACATCCTCAATCCACATTCACAAGTAAGGCATTTCTCAGGCTCACATAAACACTTCCCCCTTTGCTCAGAGTAGTGGCCATTTTAAAGCCTGGGATAGAACTGAAAGAGGGGGGAAAGCTGGATACTAGGGAAAGGAGAGAACTTACATAGTTCTTCTGAGCCTCTTATTAAAAATTGGCTTATGCAAGAAAGCTGAGAAAACCCAGGAAAAGCAACCAGAAGACTTTTGCTTCAAGAATACATTTCTCTATAAGAAATCAGTAAATAGGTTTAGCTGGAAAACGTTGTTAGATTTCTTGTCCTATGTGGTGCTAGTTAAGCTTTACTGATCTTGTACTAATGGTTCTGTATAAATTGGGATTTCTTTTTGAATTTCTAATTAAGGCTATGTTCAAGAACATTTTTTTATTAACATCTTGTTAGCTACAGTAGTCTGTCTTCTGACTCACTAATGAGATTTTAGCAGAATGCTGCCATCTTGAAATAAGGGTTATGCATATCCTGCTTTTAAAATAAAGTTTGATTTTGTTTCTGTTTTTTGAGATCGCCCAAAAGAGTGAAAGAAAGGTTGAACTCTCCGTTATACACTTCTATGTTGAATTAGAGCAGGGGTAGTCAACCTTGGCTCTTTTATGACTCGTGGACTTCAACTCCCAGAATTCCTGAGCCAGCCAGTTGAAGTCCACGAGTCATAAAAGAGCCAAGGTTGACTACCCCTGAATTAGAGGATTACTTATTATTTCTATTTTTATCTTTTAATGGTTAAAACAGGCAGCACAGAGGATGAGAGTCCTTTCTCTCTCTTTCACTGGAGTTAGGAGAAGAATAACAGATAAGGCACTCCTGGAGAATAAGTGCTGGCAGTGGACACCACCAAGCCATTATTGCAAAAGTTTTCAGGCAAGTCCAAGAACTGATAGCTCAGAGGGTTTCTGGGAGAGGAAGTTTGATTTATCTTGCTCTCCATCCAGTGGATTCAAATGTGCTGCTACCAATAGGTTTGCACAAGAAAGAACATGGATGAACAAGGGAGGGGCTGGGTATTTAAGCTCTCCCTTATTTGACAACTGGTTTCAGGGTGAGAAGAGGAATACACCAAATGGTACAAAATGCTATTTCATTTGTGATGGCAGTGCTGAGGGGCATGTCACTATCTTGTGGAAGACACCTAGGAGTCCTCAAAATATGGCCTTGAGTAATTGTTCTGAAGACCAATTTTCTCTGGTGAGGTTCTGAAACAGGTAACTACTCTTCAGAGCTAGATAGAACAGTCAGCTCATCCAATGCTTAATTCTGAGGATTATCAAAAGGCAGCAGTGGCTCTGAAGATTCAGTCCACCCCTTTCCCCTCTCTGTTCAATATCTAATCAACCAAGCTGAATGGGAGAAAGCATTGTTCTGGATGGAACTGGGCACTCATTGATCTTCCCTATTACTTGCTGATCCCAAAGCCCTAGAAGACATTATTGAAGTCACATGTGTCATGATGACATCAACGGGGCATTTGTGCAATGATGCCATGATTCACTCCCCCCACCCTTCTACATGCTGATGATTCCCATGTAAAACATTGTGGCTGGTATTGTTTTTGTTTTGTTTTGTTTTGTTTTTTGCTATTAGATATTCTAATGGAACTCAGAAAACAAGGCAGTCTTGTTGGACTATTTGTTCTGAATTCCTTTTTAAATGATTTTCCAGAAACAGGTCAGTAGAGGGAGAAGGACTTTTCAACAATAAATAGTTTGATTACTGTGATCTATGTGCTCACTCGAATAAAATCTTCTGGTAAGAGAGAATTATGGTAAATATCATACAGAATACTAAGTAAGTTTTAACCTGAATACATAAAGGTACAAAGTATGGAGAAGGCTAGGACTGTGTACACTTTCCAGTCCTACCATGAATGGCTATGCTTGCCATCCTCATGCTTTATCAGTTCCTAGTCATAGAAAGATTTGTTTACCGAGCATTTAAAATATTTCACATCTGATGTATCTTTCATCTGTGTAGTGGTGATGTGGGTGTGTAAGGCGGATACACTATATTTAGCATGATAAGGCTAATTAAAGTTATCGTTACTGGATAGGTGTTGTCACTGGAAGCACTGCCATATCTGCAAAGCTTACAAACTCAAGTTTTGGTCTCAAGCTAATGAGTGTTGGTTATAAGGACAGGCAAATATTTGCAGAAAAATGTGAAGCCCTTGAAATAAGCAAGGCTTGCTTATTCTGTTCAACTACTATCTAATTTACATTTTTAATAAATTTAATCTTCATTAAACAGCTTTGCTTCTGAAGTACAGAAAGACATGCCCATTCTGACTTTATTAGGAGTTATTTTTTTCTAAAGCATGCTTTAATTATTTGATGTCCATTGTGAGTGAAACATTGCTTCCATGGAAAGAAAGAGACTAGAAAAGATATTTGGAACTGTATTAGTGTGGATTAGAGATCATTATATGCCAGTTTAACTTAATTATTCCTTTCTCTGGTCTTAAATAAATTACCTAAGTTCCTCTCCCCTGTGTGCAAATTTATTAACCAATTGCAAATTTTTCCTAATAATCAAGCAATTTGTCCTAACATATCCTTTAGTGTACTATTTTTGTACATTCCATGTTTAGGCTAACTAAATACCACGTTTTCCCGAAAATAAGACCCACCCAGAAAATAAGCTCTAGCCCATGATTTTTAGCATGTGCCTACCCCAAAAATAAGCCCTAGTTAAGAATCCACCCATTCTGTCCCATCATCTGGTTGCTTGCTTCCGCAATGGGGCAGGAGGCCACATGGCGTGCTGGTGCTGCCGCCACATGGTAAGGTGACGCAAGTGGAGGGGGGTAGAGCTGTCCCACGTACCCCACACTCATGTACTCAGGGCCCCTGCAGCCAGGCCACTCCCTACTCGGCAACCTCCACCTGCTTGTTCAATGACCTGGCTGCCTGCCCACCTCTTCCCTTTCATTCCCCTCCCGAGCTGGACTGCCATGCTATGGAGGATGGGTGGGGGAGGCTCGGTCACCTTACCAGATCGCCTTCCACCATTTCAGAGCCAGGGGGACTGAAGAAACCCCCTCCAGTGGTGGATGTGGTAGGAGAGGCATGCGTTGCCTGGCCTGTGGGGTGAATGGGGCAGCTCCATCCCCCCGCCACCTGCCAGTGCCGCTACTTCTCTCCCCTGCCAGACACCTGACAAAACCACACAGAGCAGAGGAGGTGTGCACTGCCTGGCCTGCAGAGTGCGTGAAGACTTCCACCCCCAAAAAATAAGAGATTCCCTAAAAATAAGTCCTAATGGGTCTTTTGGAGCCAAATAAAATATAAGACTGAGTCTTATTTACAGGGAAACATGGTATGTCCATTTCTATGGTTATAAAATCCCAAAATATGAATTCCAAAATTAGACTCAATTATTGATGAACTAGGTGCAAATATGAATCAGATGTATTAAAATAAGAATTGAACTACGTAGTCTGTATATTTTTATAAAGAGACTATATGTCATAGAAAATATACATCATCCTTTTGTGTCTGTGTATTACACAAGAAAATTAAAAGGCTATACTAATTTTTCTCATAAATAAGTCTTCAAAGATCTGTAAAGGATTCTTGGAAAATTGGAATACTGGAAAAAGTCAAAAGTGCATTCCTTCTGGAGTCTGCCGTTAGGTTTATTTTCATTTATTTCCATGTGTTCGGTTATTATGGAGATATTAGTCCTCTCAGGTTCTCTCATACCTTGGTTTATTGCAAAATAAAAAACCAATGGCAGTAATTAGTAACAAATTTTATTTTATATTCAGATATTACAGGATATTTTATGGTTATAGCAGTATCAGCCATGCCAGATCTAAATAATACTTTCAAAATGTGCCCTTTGCAAATAATCAATAGCCACAAAATAGAAAAGCATTCTAATTAAAATGAATAAGAAATGTAAAAAAAATAGTATTCAATAGTAAATGCAAAAGCTAATTCAAATCCTAATCCTAGATAAACAAAACCTCTAAATTGTAAGACAGTCATTTTAACATGAGGAATTATCTCCCAAAATGCCTGCTTCTGAAACTATTTGTCTCATTTTCCTTGTCCTCCTTAACTTGCCCATGGTTTAGAACAGGGCTTCTCAAATTTATTTGCTCATGACCCTCTTCTAAACATTTATTTCTATGATTTAGATTAATAAAGTCTGTAACTACCTAGAAAGGGCCTCTGGGGATCTGTATGGACCATGTTGCAAACCATTGATTTAGAGGATTTGAACCTGCAAGCATTGGAAAATGTGAAATCTCCTCCTCCTCCTCCTCCTCCTCCTCCTCCTCCTCCTCCTCCTCTTCTTCTTCTTCTTCTTCTTCTTCTTCTTCGTCTTCTTCTTCTTCTTCTTCTTCTTCTGCTCTTCTTCTTCTTCTTCTTCTTCTTCTTCTTCAGACTCTTAAGAAAGATTACATGATTTCTTGGCAGGCAGAGATGACAGCATGTGGCTGCTAAGCCATTTTGAACTGTCATAATATGTGGTGTTTGAAAAGCAGAAACAAAGACTCGCTTTAACAAGGCCTACAATAACAGCAAACTCAAGCTCTAAACACTTTTGCTACTATTTTGAAAGATGGAGGCAACTTTTCCCCTCTTAAGTTTCATATATCTTTTCATCCTTGTCTCGCCAGTTGCCACAAATACTTTGACCTGTGATTATATATGCCCTTCGGTGTCAAACATGGTAGGTTTCTCTTCTCTTCTCTCTCAGATGCCGTTAGCTATTCAGCTTATTTCATCTAAACAAGATAAATTCTTCCCTTAAACCATCCCTGTTCAGCAAGACTTTGAATGTGTTAATTGGCACAATTTTGCACTTGGCAACACAAAATGCCCTGCTTTCTACCCATGGGGCTTCAACCAGTATAGTAGATGTATATCTTTTCTTTTGCCAGCCTATGCAGGTGGTGTCAGGGCTGGAGATTCTGTTTACAAATCATTAATGAAGTGATTGTCGCTTTCCTCCTCGCATTTACTCACCCTTTTGAACTGCACCGAGCGACGCATTCCTAAATAGGAAACACAAGAGTGGGAAGGGGCACACAATAGACCCATTATAAGGGGCCACACAAACCCTGGTAGTGCTGAGGGTTTATATTAACCCAATCAATTAAAGATGGACGGAAAGGGTTCAGTTCGCAGGGGACTGGGGGGAAAAAAGACAGAGAGATGGCAAAGAGTTGCTAGGCAGTCAAGTCTGGACTCTGAAATTTTCCCTCGGCGCTGTCCTTGCGCTTTCTTCTAATAAAAGGTTCCATTCAAAGCTGAGAGTCCTTAGCACGGCAAGCAGTGGAAGTCAGTGCATTCTCTGAATGAAATAAATGCCTTCCTTTAATTCCTATAAGGAATTAAAGTACGTTTTGCTCAGGGTAAGGCTATTAGAATTCTGCAGGAAGAGCACATAGATTGCACTATAACTGGATACCTATTGTGCTTTAAACATTCACTCCCAGGCTGAAGTTGGGAGTTGGAAAGCTTAAACATGACACATACACACATGCAAGCACACACACATACACACACACAAGCACGCACACCTGGAGAGAATTGTGCAGACATGTTCATGTGAAGAAACCAAATGATCTAAACTATCAAATGTAGATGACAAAGAGAAGTGCTGAGCCTCCCAGGAGAGGTAAACAGGGTTTTAAAAAATGAGTTATATTAACAAAGGACAACCCTTCCTGAGAGTTAAGCAAGTGCAATAACAACCTAGTTTTGTGAGGGTCTATTGAGAAATTAGTTCAATGGGGCTTATTCTCAGTTAAGTGTCTATAAAATGCAGCCTTAAAAGTACTTGTCAGTTAATGACTTGCCATGAAAAAACTTGGTAAAACTATTTGTTTGTATCCCCTTTCTCTCTCAAACATATAACACACATTTACATAATTATTAATAATTATCAATATCATGTCGACCATTGATCAAATTTTATATTTTATTACATGGTGCTATGAAGCAACCTGTTTTTAGACAATGTCATCAGATCTAGCACATTCCAAATAATGTAAAAAGGAACTCTTTTATTGTTCTTTATTGTCCCTCATTTAACTTATAAAGCAAAATAGACTATGACATCTTTTTTAAAAACAACAACAACAAAAACAAATCTGACTCTTACCCCAGACACATAGGTCACCAAAACCAAAAAGGCAGGTCTAGTTCCATCGTAAAAATAAAAATAGTTTTGGCATAGTACTGAGTGATTATCACAATTTCAAATATGAATGTGGTTAAACATTTAAAATATGTGTAAGCTATCCTTCCAAATATTTATCCAGATCCATTCATCACAAATATTAAAATACACCCACAATTGATCATAGGCTTACTATGCATAGTGTCTCTATACACAGTGGTGGCAGGAACATAAAATCTCCAGCCAGGGCACTTCCAAACTGCCACCATTTTTGCTTCTACCTCTGTTTGTGTATGTGTTTGTGTTAAAAAGTGAAGGTAGATGCCACAGTCACACCCTTGGGTTGCATCTGTACCATTGTCCTGCCCTGAGCAAAAATAATCGTATCAAAAAGAAGAAAATATACTTTGAAACTCGGGTGCCCCTTACAGAAAGGTAGGAGGAAGCTGAGAAACACTTGTCCATATCAGTCATGTCTGCTTCATCTGGGCTTCTGAGGAGGAACTGCAAAACCATCAAGTTGGCCTTTCCTGTACAGGATCCAAAGCTCAAAACTTGGACAAGTTACTTACACAAATAAATAGATCCACATCATCTTAGAAACAAATTATAGGTATACCATGGTGTCAGCTACACTGAAACTAGTTTGCCTCTTCAGCAGTGTTGATGTTGAGGCCAAAGCAGTTATTGCAATTTCTTTAAATGATCACAGTGCTTCGTTACACAAAGCTGGATTTAATGAACATTAGTAATATTTGGCTCTACTTTGCATCTGGCTGTGGAAAATCTGCTTGTGGGAGCATAAGAATAAAGCTTCTAGCTCATACTACTATCATGTTGTACAAAGACAGATGAGTAAGACTTGCATGGTACAAAATAACAATAATAATGAATAAAATGACTTTTCCCCACTTGTCAAATAGGAAAATAGTTTTAAAAAAACCCTGAACATTCCTTCCTCATAGTTCAGTGACAAAGTTCCTTCTTTCTTGAATAGAAATATAATGATAGATGACAATAAAGTTGTTGTTGTTGTTGTTGTTGTTGTTATTATTATTATTATTATTATTATTATTATTATTATTATTAAAGCAGCATCTTTTCTCAGCCTCACAGAGAAGCTGAAAAAGGCTTGTCTGTTTTACTGAATAAAGATTTACTTGAGCAAGATTGGAAGCACTTCTTCAGGATTATTTTTAAAACATCCATAGTCCTATAATGCAATTGCTATAATCTGATGCAAAGACAGCAAAACTCCTTGTCTAGCATGCATTTCAATAGTCTACACAGCAAAAAGTATCCTGGAATTAAAAGTACTAAGGAAAAAAAGACTAAAAAAAAGGTCCTGGTATTTTATAGGAATGATGTAAAATCTGTTGCTTTAGGATTTTGATCATAGCATCTACTGGGACCAATTAAGGTTCTAGATTTGATTACGGCCTACTGTAATTATGCTGCTTCTCAAGCAATTTAAAATGTTAATTTAACAATAATTTTAAAAAGGAAGAAAACATTTCTAATTCTGAGAATAATATTCAATACTTTCTGCATATTATGATATTTAATGGTAAACAAGAAATCATGCAGATTAAGTTTGAGGCTAAAGGTATAAGTAGCATAAAAGATTTCAGATTAAACTGATGCGCATTCAGAATATTAGAATATGCTTGCACTGTAATACAATTAAGCCTGAAATGATTGAATTTAAAACATGGTGCACTAGTGAAAAATCAATGTATTTTCCTAAGTAGAAAAATCTATTGAAAAGACAGAACACATCATGATGTGGTTGGTGTTGTCTTACTTGCCAAAGAAGGCATTGAGTGCCATGGCTTGGCTATCCTACAGAAAAAAAAGACATCTTTCCTCAAATGGCTCCAGTTAGAAGTTGGATTGAGCATTAAGAATAGGAAGGAAGGAGATGCTGAGGGCTTGTGTGAAGGCATGTGTGGGTGATCTTGGGGAAAAGACAAGAAGAAATGATGCTTATGAAATAAGCAGACATGAGAGGCAGGAGCCCCTGCTGGCTTAACGGGAAGAAAAGGAAATTTAGGAAGAACCCACCCTAATGGATCAAGCAGGTAAAAGTGGAATTTGGAAGATTTTACCATCTGACTTGCAAGATTCTGTTAAAGTAGCCTTACAATAAAGTTGTATGTAGTCTTACAACAATTAGTTCATCTGCTCATGTTTCCTATCTGGTTTACTGGGAGGTTTGGCAGTTTGAAAGCAGGAAACTAGGTTAGCCTGTGGAATAAATTTGTTGACCTGAAAGAACAAACAGTATTCTGAGTAAAAAACTCCAGGTTGTAGCCGTTCAGTAATGCCAAGAGTTGGTGGGGGGAGATGGAGGAATACACAATATTCAATTCAGTGTGGGGAAGTGAGAGGCAGCACAGTCCAATTCATTCTTGTATCATGTATTCCTCCTTCCATGAGGGTCTAAAGGAGTGTACCAGTTATCCTATGCCAGGCTGATGCATCTAGCCACAGACAAATTCAGGCCACCCAGCTACATAAGAAACAAGCAGAGCTGTAAAAGCTAAATGATACCAATTAATCCCTCTTTTAAAGAAGAGAAAATGTTTCATGGGTCAGAAGAGAAGTACATGTTGCAAATCTTTATTAGGGCAAGAAATGCATTATTAGGGTCCTGAGTAGATGTCAAAGCTTATAGTGTGCATGGAGGTAAACTTCATCACCAGCATCTAGAATTGCCATTTTGATTATAAGATAAATATACCTGTATACTCAAATTATTTCTATTTTGATATTATCTCTGTACTATAAACTGTTTGTTAGTGGATCTAGCAAAAAAAGGGACAATTTATCATCTTTATTTGAATCCGTTAGAGCATCAAAAATGTATTTCCAACATTTTTTCATAGACTTGGGTTTTTCCATGTTTCATTCCTAAGGGGAAGAATGTTCTAATAGTCCCTGTTCAACCTGGCATATCTGCTTATGTGTCAAATTAAGAAATTAGTTCTCCACAATCTCCCTGGTCAAATTTGTTATCTAGAGTCTCATAACTGTTTCTAACAAAGATTACACTGATATTTCTCTTCAGCTACATGTCCTGCAGGGATGTTTTGTGGTCTGATCAGTAAAAATGTAATAACATTTTCACATAGTCAATATTTAATTCTGTAAATGCAACTGGTAGTTGTAATCTAGGTTATTAACCACACGTTGATTTATGGTGGAGGGCAACAACAGAGGAGAGAGAGCACTAGGAAGGTCCTCTGATACCAATAAAAATGTTATAAATTTCATGCCCCTGCCTGAGAAATGTTTTTATATCCTACATTAAAAATAACTTTTTATACATTTTAATGATCCGTGTTATTAATGGTTCTGTCACCATTATTCCCTGTCCAAAGCCATTTTTTTTAAAAAAATCCACCTGCTTTTTTTAAACCTAATTTTGGGAAGGGGGAAATCCTCTTACCTATTTTCCTAGAAATTTCTATAAGGTAAAATGAAGAGTTGGTTTGCTGCATTAGGCAGTGAAATGTATGCAATCCAATATTTACTGCCAACAAAAGGCTAGATTAATTGCAGACGAACACAAGTCTTTCTCTTATTCATCATTAGATCATGCCCGATGCATTTTTATATATGTAAGTAGCCTACAACTGGATATTGTTTCTGGCCATATGGCTGTAATAAACTGATTTGATTTGAAGTCTTTCTCTAGCACATCCATGAAAAACAAGATGAAGGCAGAAAGGCACTATGCAGAAAAGGGACAAGATGCTGAAACAGAATAACAATTTTAGTTATACAGAATTATTGTGAGCTTCTAACATTTCCTACTTTCCTACTGGCAAACAGTTGATATGAGACTGTGAAGCAAAACAAGGACTGAAGAAAAACCTGCCAGTTTAGTTTTCTAAATAAAAAATATCTAATTTTTGCTGTAGCTCCAGCTTTCTCAAGCAGTAGTATGCATATCACTGGTGGGATATAAAATTAGGGTAGGTAGAATGAAACTTCCCTCCCCAAATCAGGAAACGGCTTTCAAGAGAGAGAAGAAACCAAAGATAGAGGACAGAGTAACCAAACTCTCAGTCTGGTTTCCCTGAGTTATGCAGCTACTGTGTATACAACCTCCTGGATGACCACTAGATGGCAGCACAGAGATAAAGAATAGTCTAACCCAGGGGCCTGGCTGAGGAATTCTGGGAGTTGAAGTCCACAAGTCATAAAAGGGCCAAGTTTGAAGACCCCTGGTCTAACCTGCTGAAAGATGTTGTGTCTTTACTACGTACTGAGCACATAAAAGATACCCCAGGGACGAATATTTTTTTCCCCCTGCTGATTGTTTCACTGAAATGTCTATAACTATGGTGAGCCTGTAAGAATTATAACCTACAGGGGCAGACCAAGATAATCAAGTTATAATATAAAATAACAGACAATTTTTAATTACAGTATAAAATATAAACCATAATCCAATACATAACACGTCTTCCTGCCACAATATTTTAGTTTCAACTTTAGACACTATGGTGGCTTTAGATATGAATGGGCTTTGCCACCATAGACAAAGACCGAAACACTGAGTGTGTCTGACATGAGGGAATCTGAACAACTCATAGCCAGCTGTTTGATTTGTTGATGTATTTTCAGCCAACACAGAAAACTGCATGCAAGGTCTTTCATTTTATTACCCCAAGATGTCCTACACATATAGGCAGGGCTTTTTTTCTCATAGAACACCCGGAACAGAGTTCCGGCACCTTTTTGGGATGGAACCTTGTAGGGTAGGCAAGGCGGGTTGTATGACGTGTGTAAGTTCCGGCACCTTTTTTTTTTTTTTTTAGAAAAAAAGCACTGTATATAGGTTTCAACTCTCTGTTTAGGCAAGATCATGAATCTCTTCTCTCATGTAATACAAGCACTGACAAGTTCATCACAGTGTAGATAGACTAAGTTGAAGCTTGTGCAAATTTGACTAGTGAATTTACAAAAGCATATCAGAAAAGGAAGTGGTAGGCAAGGGGTTGACATAACTCTAAACTGTATGGTGTTTGCCTGGTTTTTAATTCCCTGGATTTTTAAAAATCCAAATTGATGATAGCATCCAATCAATCCTGGTTCAATCCTTAAAGGGTTGAACTTTATTGATACTAGAAGGTATAGGAAAACTGAAAACAATAACAACAAATAAGGCAGTGACAACACTTGAATAATCTGAATCTCCAGTTTGGTGGCAACTAGTGGCAGTCTCTCCTTCCGATTCAGCAACCTTCTCTGCTGGCTTCCCCAGTGCATTGAGGGAGTTCAGCTCCCCTCCATGCAAGGAATTCCTCTTATTTACTAGAGGAGCAGACTTCAAATCTGATGAAAACAATAGCAAATGCCAGTATTCTGAGCCTTTCAGAACACTGGTGTTTTCCTCTCTGGAGGATTCTTGCAATCATTCTCCCTAGTAGGGCAGGGAGAGGGTGGAGGTGGGTGGCCCAGGCCCTCTCCCCATTCCATCATCCCTGATGTCCCAGGCCCTCTCCCCAGCTGTCTGCTTACTGACCTGCACAGTCACTTAATGACCACAATAGGAAGAGCTGGGATTGTGGTCATTGTGTGCTAATGTGGCATTTAGGTTAATGGCCTTGTAGTTCAGTGACCAAGATTCTGGGCCCAATTGTGTTAATAAGTGACGGACTATCTGTACAGTGGCTCAAGACTTTGTCACCATCCGCTTAAACTATTACAATTTAGTCTGCATTGGGTTTTCTTTGAAGTTCACTCAGAAACTGCAGTTGGTTC
>NW_015386736.1:565991-578654 GCF_001527695.2 Protobothrops mucrosquamatus | reverse complement strand
AGAAACTGCAGTTGGTTCAAAGTAATATAGATCTTTGTGCTAACCAGCATTCAGTGATGAGAGCACTTTGCACCAATGCCGTGAACTGGTTGCCAATATGCTTCCAGGTGCAACTTAAAGTTCTGGTACTGATCTATAAAGCGATACATCATTGGTAGCACCATTCTCACATTTGGAATTAGTTGGGCCAGTTTTTTTTTTAAAAAGTATTAGCGGTGCCCCAATTTAGGTAAATTGTCCTGCTGATAGTCCCGCATCAGTTGTTTGGAACAGCTTTCTAATCAATACCAGGTTGAGTTTTATTCCAACCATCTCCCAAAAGTGGCTCAAAGCTTTGTTCCTCCAAAGAACATTAGGATATTGATTATAGTTTGATTATAGTTTGGGTTTGTTCATTTAACCTTGGTTTATGTTTTTAATTTGTTGATATTTCTTTATTGTATATTTTTCATATGCATCTATAAACTAGCAGAAATATTTAGGGTTTTAGCAGTGTATAAATTTAATCATCATCAACAATTGAAAAAAATTATATGAATGTCTGTGAAATCACTAGGAGTCAAGCTCAACTCAAGAGAGAATTTATAGTGGATTTTTAGTCCATATTTTTATTATATTTCTTTCAATATAAGCTATTTTGGTTTATAGAATTTGAAAGAGAGAATACATAAATAAGTTGTTTTTCTTTTCCTTCACATTCCATGTCCTTCTCATTAATAGATGGCAGGGAAAAGCATTTTTCATTTTCTCATTATTTTAGAATTATTATTGTAAGACTTGCATTGCAGATCACTTTACAATTGATTTTGTAGGACTGAAGCATAGAAAGGGTAGAAGCACAGAAGGTCCCTTAGGAGAAAAATAGGGCTTAGATGTGTTTTTTAAAAAAATTAAGTACTTTATTGAAAAATAACCATTAACAAATATAGCAAACAAGCATAACAATTCATAACATTAACAAATTAAATCCTTGACTGGATTATTCCATAGGATGGTTTAGATACTGAACCCCACTTTTTAAAATTCAAATGCATCAGAAAATATCATACTAATACAAAGGCCACTTTTGAGAACAAACATGCACAATAAGTGATGCTTTTGTTATGTTGACTCACATGCAGGCAAATGACAAATTGAGTCTTTCTTTCAAAATAAGAATAGAAATGTATTTTTAAACAAAAGGACAATTGTATAATTATCAAAGAATTTGCATGATGTATAAATTAAGCTGTCTGGATTTGTAGGATTAAAATAATCATAAATTCTAGTTGAATCCAAAATGCAATTCACTCTGTCTGGCCATTGCTAAATGTTAAAACAAGAGGAGCAATCAAGGCTAAAATAAATAGTTTTGAACTTTAGCTCTGGCTGGAGATAGTTTTCAGAGCTGGCTGATAAAAAGAGCAAGAACAATGCATGCCAATAATGAACCTATAAAATTATTTTACAATTATCCATGTATGTATATATGAATGTAGAGGAGGAGGATGAAGATGATGATGACGATTTTGATTAGTGCCCAATTCCAACAGATTGTATGTATGCATGCGTGTATATAGCACCAATCTATAAACTGAGAGACCATGAATTCTAGTCTTGCTTTAGAGATGAAACCAGATGGGTGACTTGGGGTTGGTCACTCTCTTTTAATCCTAAGAAGGAGATAAGGGCAAACCACTTTTGATATCTTGCCAAGAAAACTACAGAGACTTGTCCAAGCAGTTGCTAGAGTCAACACTGAATCAAAGAAACAAATGTGTATATACATGCAGATATACATGCACATATGTATGGGTGTGTGTTTGTCTGTGTATATATACATCCCCTTTCTGTTAACTAAAGGAAGAGAATGCTGATGTGATTGTGTATAAGATTACATCCATAAACAACAATGCAAAGTGACTTTGTTACACCCAGTGATTATAATGTCCATATTTGGAGGCAAAACATGCACACATGCACACAGTTTGCATGTTTGAATGAAACAGCTGTGGGAAGAGCAAACTGCACATAGTCCATTTCTGAAATTAGACAAGCCCTCTCTGGATTTCTGGAAGACAGGCCTACTGGAACGGCAGGCACAGGTAAGTCATGAAAGATTTCAGAAACAGAATGTAATGGGATAAAAGCCATTCATTCTTATCTCAAATAAGTCCATTTCACCTATCCATCAAGAATTATATGTGGTTCCTCTCCCTAATACAGCTGAAACTATCCATGCAGAGCACTTTTGAAATAACTGAACTGTGCAAATTGGTTGTTTAGAAGAGGAATCCAAATGAGTATTAAAAATTTAATACTTTTCAATAAGATCACATTTACAATTGAAATTACTGATCCTTAAACAGGAGCAGTAGACAAATTTACCAACGGTGTGATTTTCTCCTGCTCCCTCATGGAAATATCTGAATTTTACATATTTCATTCTTCTTCCCAATTTCTTAATCTTAATTTTTACCATTTGAACCGTGGTTGTATAATAACCTAGATAAGGTATTTTCCAGCTATACATTTTGTAATAAGTAGCCTTTTCCAAGCAGATTCCTCTGAATGAGATGGATTTACACCCCTTCAGAGTTTTTATATATGCTAGTTAGTTTTACAGAAATTCACACATCTGATATTAGATGTGAGGACTAAACAAAATTGCATTTTTTTTCAAATTACTTCATTTATCTATCTTATTAAGAAGTTATTTCTTACTGCTTATAGTATGCAGTATGAAAAACACAGAGATACATATTACATAAAACTCTAAACAATGGTTTACTCTGAGACTGGGTTTGCAAAGCACAATAAACTAGAAACAGATTGTATTATGTTAGCCTGACCCCATAAGAGGACTTCCAAAATTCAGATTTTGTTGCTTTCATAGAACATGTTCTTTGCTTGTTTGTCAACAGAAGAATCATAATCACAATGAAAGAGATCAGGCCTAGCCTCTGAATTAGAAGTATGGAAAAACATTTTAAATCTGCTGCAGCTGCCAAAAAAAAGCCAACACAGTGCTAGGCTGCATTAACAGAGGGATAGAATCAAGATCACATGAAGTATTAATACCAATTGATAATGCCTTGGTAAGACCACACTTGGAATACTGCATCCAGTTTTGGTCTCCATGATGTAAAAAAGATGTTTAGAAAGAGTACAGAGAAGAGCAACAAAGATGATTAGGGGGCTGGAGGCTAAAACATATGAAGAACGGTTGCAGGAATTGGGTATGTCTAGTTTAATGAAGAGAAGGATGAGGGGTGACATGATAGCAGTGTTCCAATATCTCAGGGGCTGCCACAAAGAAAAGGGAGTCAAGCTATTCTCCAAAGCACCTGAAGGCAGGACAAGAAGCAATGGACGGAAACTAATCAAAGAGAGAAGCAACCTAGAACTAAAGAGAAATTTTCTGACAGTTAGAACAATTAATCAGTGGAACGACCTGCCTCCAGAAGTTGTGAATGCTCCAACACTGGACGTTTTTAAGAAGATATTGGTCAATCATTTTTCTGAAATGGTATAGGGTTTCCTGCCTGAGCAGGGGGTTGGACTAAAAGACCTTCAAGGTCCATTCCAACTCTGTTATTCTATTCTATTCTATTCTATTCTATTCTAGTCTATTCTAGTCTATTCTAGTCTAGTCTAGTCTAGTCTAGTCTGTTATTTCTCTTTTTTATTATTAGTTTTATTCATTTATCATAAAATGTGAAAATACAAAAGCAAATAGTAGGGGACAACAGAAAAAAAGGGAAACAAAAAAGGTGTGAAGAAGGGAAGGGGAAGAAACAAAAGGCATTGACTTCCGACTCTCTGTTGCAGTAAAATCAGACATTAAAATCAAATCTCAGCTTTTTACATTTCTATAGTAGTATGCACTAGCCATTTCTGTATCGGCAAATCAGTCCAATCGGTAAAACCCGAAAGCACAAAACCCAGAAGCGGTTTCCAAGTAGAAACAAAAGTACTTATGTTCTTTTCTTTTATCACCACAGTCAATTGAGCCATCTCTGCTAATTCCATCAGCTTTTGTAACCATTCGTCCATGATAGGAATTGAGGCATCCTTCCGCTTTTGTGCATAGAGCAATCTTGCTGCCGTCACCGTATATAAAATCAGATTTCCAATTTTTTCCCACAGTTCTCTTTCCATTAGACCCAGAAGGAAAATATCTGGTTTAATCTTTATGTTCACTTTAAGAATTTTTTGCATTAATATATGAATCCTACTCCAATATTTCTTCTCCTTATTCTATTCTATTTCTAAAATATTGTAAATTTGAAATTTTGAAAATGTTGAAACTATTTCAATTTTGGGATGCTTCTGGCATGATCAGAACAGCAATAAAACACTTATGCCAAGGTAGGAACAACCCATTTTGAGATCGAAGTGTTCTAAACTTGAAGGAGGCTATAGGGGTTTATGCACACGTTGCATACATCTATTGGCAGAAACAGGTCTAATAAAAGGAAGCTGTGCTTTACAGCATGCATAGATAAACAATAGAATTTGCTGACATCTGATGCAATAGTCATTTAAATGGCTATAAAAGGGGGCCTGCACAAATTAATAGAAATATAATATAGCCATTTAGGTTAAGATTAATATCTATGCATGCTGGTCTTGTTGGCTGCATCAAGTTCCTTAATAAAATATAGGATACCTTAAAAGAGCTTTCTAAATGTGTCTGTCACCCTGTCATGCAGTCCCAAAGATGCTTTTTCATGAGGCAACTGGACTTCCTTGTTTTTCTTTGAAGATGTTTCACTTCTCATCCAAGAAGCTTCTTGGATGAGAAGCGAAACATCTTCAAAGAAAACCAAAGTCCAGTTGCCTCATGAAAAAGCATCTTTGGGATAACTATGACTTGGATGACTTAGAATCTCCACAGACATGTCATGCAGTATGCTGGATTAGATGAGCCCTTGGCACAATTTAGCTGAGCTCTTCTTAAATTCTTAAACAGGGCTTTAACATTCCTACCTCAAAAGTATTTTTTTTAGTTATTTACACTGCAAAGTGATGGCTATGGAACTTTTAATAAATAATAGACTGCTGAATGACTTGCTTTTCTTTTTTCTCTGATGCAGAATTTATCTGGTAGGCATAAAAATAATCAACTTGCCAGTCCAATGCTCTTTAAGTTCATAGCAGAGAAATTCAGATTCCGGAGGTGCCTGAATGATGGCCTGTGATTCCTATGGAACAAACTGCCAGGTCTCTTCAGCTGTATAGATTTGTGCAGGAGATTGATCAACTCATTGCCAATGCTGCACTTTATCAGCTAGTTCAAGCAAAAGGAGCACAACTGACAGATATTCCTCAATTGTCCCCAGAGAGAGTGGAAAGAAGGTTCTTATTTCAATATTCTAAAAATGCAAAGGAAGAAGCTGTCATCTTTTCTAAATATCATGATAAGCAATCACTAGCAAAATATCTTAGGAAATCCTATTTTTCAAAGTCCTGTGGTCTGAGAACACTTTTACACCAGGTAGTTTTCTCGTGAGCAAAGGAAAAGGAAACAATCTCTCTTGTTGTTGTTGTTTTTGTCCTCGTTCCTTCAAACATTTTTCCACTGCTCTTTCGGGGTGTAAAATTCACACATGGCTCACTATGTAACCTGTCCTTGCATAAGATGGCAAACTAATGAGAGAACCCATTATCCATGAGGGCTTTTGTTCAACACTGAGAAACAAAAGTCTTCTCTAGCTAATTAACTATAGAAAGTGAATCAGTTCACCCGGCTGAGAAGAGCATTCCAAACACCTGGACTTTGCATTCCCAACATAACTATTCATGAGCAAACACTTATCCATGGCAGATTCTTACTTGGAAGACCTCACGTTTCCCATTCAGAGGTCATCTGAAATTTTAAGTGAAGAAAATAAGAAATAAGGTTTTCCCCTTCCCCCTCATATTTGTCCTTTTTGGAAAGCAAACGGTAGGGAACTGGGCAGACATGCTCAGCCTTGCAATGTAAATACAGAATTATTAACATCTCCATCTGAGAGTGGTTTGAATAAATGATCTGGGAATGTAGCTGGTGAGAATGATTTTGGACCTTGGGCTTCGTGGAAGAACCATTTGAAAGTATACTGTGCTGCAATTAAATTTGTTTGTCCCCACTGGATATTATTTTTTTGAGAAAATGATCACAACATAAACAATGTAAACGTTTGAGTTCAGATTTTCAAAGTTTTACTTTTTTTAAAATTACCCAACTTATGATCAAATTTTAAAGAAGGTACAACTATCCAACATCCAGGTGCAGTTCTACAGACATATAACAGTGGCTCTGAACTAGATATGTCTATTTCCACCTAAAATAAAAAGTTCAGTCAGTACTGCAATAGTTCAATCAGTACCACAATATAGATACAGTATTACAACATTTAGATATTTGGATGCACCTATAAAAGTTAAATAGACAGAATTATATAAACTAGTTTGATAAGGGAACACACATTTATGTTACGATCTTGGACTTGAAATGGAGGGAAAAAAACTTTCTTTGAAACTTTAGGATCCTGAGACTAGGAGCTGAGGCCAAGAAAGCACCTCTCAATATTTTATAGGGTTGCCAAGGACAGGGATAGCTGATGAGCCATCTCCATCTTACATTCTGCCCAGATTCTCTCCAAAATAGTTTTGCCTTTGCCTACACTATGTTCACAGTAAAAAAACTTGTTTCTTCTTTAATAATATTATTGCTCCATTTTGCTCAACTTCTTGTTAATTTCATGGTAAAGGAAGTGATAAACAATCAGTTGTTTGCTATAATCACCAAAAGACAAGGACCACAAATGGAAAACTTCATTATTTGTTTGTTTCGCCGAACATCCAGATGTTATTTTTGTTCAACATTCCATTCATAATTTCATGGTACTGAATTTCTTTTTTCCACAAGCCAACATAGCAATATAGTTTTTGCCCTTTGCCAGTATTTTGGCCACTAAAAAAATTGAAAATACCTTCATATATACTTAGGCTTCATTCTTATTCTTCATCCATAAAAAGAATCCTTAACCATCTGTGGTTTTCTTAAAAAGATGGTGATCAAGTGCAACTACTCTGGGGTCATTTCTGAATTAGTATTTTCTAGCGTCTTCTGGAATCATCCATATATCTTTTTTCCACAAGCCTATATAGCAATATAGTTTTTGCCTTTTGCCAGTATTTTGGCCACTAAAAAATTGAAAATATCTTCATATATACTTAGGCTTCATTCATTCTTATTCTACATCCATAAAAAGAATCCTTAACCATCTGTGGTTTTTTAAAAAAGATGGTGATCAAGTGCAACTACTCTGGGGTCATTTCTGAATTAGTATTTTCTAGCATCTTGTAGAATCATCCATATACATAATATTATTTATTTATTTCCTGCCTTTATTACTTTTATAAATAGCACAAGGGAGCAAACATACCTAGCACTCCTCCCTCTTCCTATTTGCCTCACAACAATCTGTGAGGTGAGTTGCCTGAGAGACAGTGACTGGTTCAAAGTTAACCAGCTGACTTTCATGCCTATAGGAACTAGAATTCATAATGTCCTGGTTTCTAGTCTGGTGCCCTAACCACTAGACCAAACTTACAAAGAGTTACTTGGCAAGTGAATGGATGGATGGATGGATGGATGGATGGATGAATATACATGACACACAAGTATACACACATAAAATAATGAAGACATATCCTTTAGTGATGGATAGGTGATGTTGTGAAGATGTTGTTGATAGTACAAGTACAATGGTGGCAAACTGATCTTAAGTCAGAAGAGATAATAACCTTATAGAGATAAATTAATGTGAAAGGAAAAATAATTAAATACCAATACCAATAAATCATGTTTAAATAAAATGAAATATTGGGATATAATGTGAAATAGAGGAAGCAAGAGAAGGAGAAAGGAGAAGAAAGAAAAGGAAAGGAAACCACATCTCTCTCACACACAGTCACACAAAAATAAATTCTGTCCAACAGTGTGATATGATTTCAGTGACACTGAACATCAGTCTGTCTTTTCAGTCACTCACCCAATATTGGACTGAATGTATATTGGATTGAGAGCACTTATATGATATACACATTTGCATGAATATGCTATATACCTAGAATATTCCTGGCGTTATTGTATTTTGATGGGTGAAGTTGTCATTCTGTTAAGGCAGCACAATGCTTAGAGAAGAAAACTGCCATATGGTGATAAGAATAGGCAGCCATAACAAATTCCACAAAATAAATAACTTATCGAAGGGAAAATCTTTCTGAATGTTTGTTAGAAACGTTTGCGCCATGATACACTGATTTTTATTTTCGGGTCACATAAGGGGATTCTGAAAACCTCTCAATTCTTTGGGGTTCTATTGGGCCCTAAAGGGCCAGATCAAGGCTTTTGGTTATAGGAAGAAAGTATATAGTATCCAAATAATATATATATTAGATGGTGTTTCATACGTTATTCTGCTCAATCATGACAAAGAGGGAAGAGGACACTGTAAGGAAAAGACTATCTCTTTTCAGGTGTTTGGGTGATAACCAGATTGAGATGGGACTTCTGTTATTCCCCATGTTCATGTTTACATTGTGACTGATGAAAGGGAAGATATAAATATACATCCATATAAGCAGTAAATTGCAATCTGCAATCTGAAAGCATTATTTTATAATAACATTATGAACTAATAAATGAAAGAATAATATCTTCAAAGGATGAAAGAATTTTGGTTAAATTATCATGGGTTGAATATGAGGCTCTTGCATTTATCTAATTAAGAACTGACCAATAGACATGTACATTATGAATAGAGGATGTGTACGACTGCCCCATATTTCATTGCATAATCATTTCCCCATTGTTCAAGAACTTTGCTAGCTTCACATAATTCAATTTGATCCCAAATTAAGATCTTCTTGGGAGTTTTCAGTTGGGTAATGGGAGCAGCAAGAAGGTTTCAGATTAGCAGAAAATGGGCCATAGAAATAAACTCTATCAGTAGCTCCTGCTGTCTCTTTTATTACTTTATAATAAAATAAATCCAACAATCTCCCCAAAAGAAATTGTGAAGCAATATATGCATCCCCTGATTTCCAGTGATAAACACATTGATTCTATTATTAGGTTTTTCAACCAAAAAATGGTTCTCAATCCCTAGAGATTTAATTTCTACATATGGTATGTGTTGGCAATGTATTTGATGGTACACTCTCAGATAGGCATGAGAAAATTAATGTGAAAATTGGGTGCCTATATTGCCTCTAATTCTTCAAACATCCCAAGACTAAATCTAAAGTGGTAGTTTCTGGAAGAGACATGTCAAATACAACTGGCATTTGATGGAGAACTTTAAGAACAATTAGACTCTTTCCCATGCACAGAGAATATGTTTATGTAGAGCACCAGACTTAGAAGATACAGCATATGTATTATTTCACTGCCAGCAAGGGCTTAATATTTGAATACACTACTCAACAGAACTGAATATTGGGAACCTAACAAAATATTAACTTTTTCCTTCAGGGTACAAATAGATATATAGTCATTAAAACAGTTAGGTTTATAGTCAGGGCTGTTCAACTGAGAACCCTTTATACTTAACATGATGTCTTGGGTTTCATCCGAGGTGTAAGGTTATCTCAGTCTATTTGATGTTTTTCTATTTTGTCTTATCTTACTTTTTATTTTCTCTTATTTCATTCTATCATATTTTATTGATATAGTAAGCTGACTAATAAAAAAAGCTACCTAGATGCATATCTGTTACCTGCATGGTAAAAATGGGTTATTGAACTTGCAAATAATTTTAGTAAATCGTAACAACTTTTTTCATTCTGGAAACTTCATTTTTAGAATGATTATCATTAGCTTTCTGAGGGAGACAAATCTGGTGATAGTATAGTATCATCATGGGGAAAGGGCTGATTCTTTTTCAGGGAGTTAATTTTAATTCTATACTAGAGGCTTATAACACTTATTTTAGGTCTTCATTACTAACAATTAATTGCAAATTGTTGCATCACTGAAAATCTGTGATCTTGGTAGTTCCAGGAATTGCCAACAAGGCTTGCAATTGCAAGCACTTTGTGGCACATGGATAGTCCATTCCTCATTATAATTTCTGAAATCAACAGGGTTTTGGGTTGTTGTTTTTTAAAAAATCCATTAATTCTAAAAATTGTTTAAGATGGAATAATACAATTTCTAGTGAAATTTTGAATTATTTGGAATTACCAACATTTGCAGTCTTCCATAATGGACATATTCATATTGATGGACTCATAAAGAAATTTGGCACCTATATTTACCATTCAGCTCTTGGAGACTAGCATGGTTAAGAAAAAAGGCAAATCAGTACCAGAGAAATGCAGGAAACCTAGGGTGAAAACCTGGTAGGGAAAATTATAAAGGTGTCCTGGATTTGGAAGTTGGAAAAAAATAATAGCAGAATACAAACACACCCACAAACCATTCTCCTGCATTTTACAGGACATTTGACCAATCAGACTTCTGGCATCCAGGAGTTAACACAACGTGGGTGTTAATTATGAATCAAAGAGGGCAACTGAACATGGAGGAAGTTCAAAGAGCAAATGATATCTCACTTCTCCACCTCTAACCCAACCAATGTGCAGCTTTGAAGTATGTAGGCTGTTGGGATTGGGTGAGCAATCTTTCAAGCTTCCTCTGCAACTAGAAACAAACTCAACCCCCCTCCAAGCCATGGTGAGATCAGTATAGTTGAAAACAGCCCTCTGTAATTGCCCTTGTTTTCATTTTTCCTTCAAGACTGCTGTTTCTGTGTATTATGCTCATGAGAGCTAGTAATATAGCAGAAGTGCAGATGTCTTGGGTTTCATCCGAGGTGTAAGGTTGCCAGAGAATACAAACCTGTTGAAAATTGTATTAAAGCTATTCATGCTTAAAAATTGGCATCAGCCTTCTCCTCCCAGTGTTCAGAACCCTCCCCCCCTTCTCTAACCTCTCTAATTGAAAGAAAATACATTGTAAGTGATCCTTTAATTCAACCCTTTTTGTTCACAGACGGATGGAAGAGACTGTTGGCTATGAGTGCTGCTTCAGATGCATTCCTTCTGCTAGGCTAGGCAAAGATGTCTGGAGCATAGAGCTAAATGCCTGCATGCAATAAGCAGTTGGTTTTTTACTGCTTCAGTAAAGAAGTCATGGCCAAGATTTCCCTTATTCACAGTGAGGATTGGCCATTTCTAATTATCATTAACTGTTTAATATGTATGTATGTGTGGATGCATGCAGAATTGAAAAATCATCAAATGATTTGAAAGTGCAGATTGTTCAAAGAAGCAGAAAAAACAGTCTATCACACACACAGTTCGTGCAAGATCACACAATTTGGTTATAAACAACAGTCACCAAAATGATTCCCTGAAACATCTGTAAAAATTATCAAGTACCAGTAATAAAAAGTTGGTGGTAATATATGGTTGAAAAGGTAGCTGAAAATGAGTTGGTTCAAATATTGTGGGATTTCCAAATACAGACTGATAAAGTCTTGGATCATAACATTACAGATTGAAATTATCCACACTTTCTAGTTGAAAATCAGAAAGTGTGGATAATTGATATGGCAATAGCAATGGGCAGTAGAAGACAAAGAACAGGAGAAGATCACAAAGTATCAAGATCTGAAAATTGAAGTTGAAAAGTTATGGCATAAACCAACCATGTTGGTCCCAGTGCTTATCAGCACACTGGGTGCCATACAAAAAAAAATTGGATAGCATTTAAAAAAACCATGACAAAATGTCCATCTGTCAATTACAAAAGGCCACACTTCTTGGATCCACACATATACAAGTCAATACAGTGCAGCATCTTTGGTTCTTGGGGAGAACTTAATGCTTATGAAGGCCAACACCAGTCAAAGAACTGGCAGCTGTGATTTTACATTGTTGTGCATATAATAACAATAATAAACTGAAAAAAGTAGGTTTACCTGGCACATCCTGCAATGTTACCTTTAATATTATTAAACAAGAACATAGGCATATCCCAGGTCCTTGGAAGGATTTGATAAGTTGACAAAAATGCCAAATTCAGTCTAAATATCTGAAATAATAATAATAATAATAATAATAATAATAATAATAATAATAATAATAATAATAATAATAATAATAAGTGAGCTCTAGCAAAAGTAATACAAGTATCAAATTCATACTCCTACAAACAATAATGAAAAAATAAAATAATAAATTTGAAGCCAAACAGTAATAATATTATCATCCAACTGTGACTCTAGCACATCATGACCCAAAGGCTCAGAGATGTTTCAAAATCATACTCCTTTATCAATGCAGGTATTTTTATTTCCCTACATGCTGGACTCAGATAATCAGTTATCCTCAAGAATGTTACAATTGTTGTTACTAGTCATGATCTTCTTATCTGTATCTTCTTCAAGCTAATGCCTGACCGGAGATTTGGACCTAACAGGACATTCAAGAAGAAGAAGAAGAAGAAGAAGAAGAAGAAGAAGAAGAAGAAGAAGAAGAAGAAGAAGAAGAAGAAGAAGAAGAAGAAGAAGAAGAAGAAGAAGAAGAAGAAGAAGAAGAAGAAGAAGAAGAAGAAGAAGAAGAAGAAGAAGAAGAAGAAGAAGAAGAAGAAGAAGAAGAAGAAGAAGAAGAAGAAGAAGAAGA
>NW_015386736.1:548862-565721 GCF_001527695.2 Protobothrops mucrosquamatus | reverse complement strand
AAAAAAAAAATCATGTGCCTTCCTTTCCAAACGAACAGAAAACAAACTTTCCAGATTGAATGCAAAGAGAGTTTGGGTAGGTCTACTACATATTGTTCCTCTGCTTTCTTATATAGGTTTGGGTCCCTTGCTGGCAACCCTTCATCTGAAATAAAATGAAGATGCAAAGCAGAGGAATCCTAGGTGAAAACCCATTTGTCCGTTCTCTATTTCCCATCTCCAAACGCATTATATTTTGTCAATCCAATAAACCTTTTTCTATGTCACATTTGTTTTCTTTATTTCAGTTCGAATCTTCTGAAACTCAGATTCTGAACAGATTAATCTACGTATGCATATCTCAAGAAATTGGGGAAATTTTAACAGTCTTCCTCAATCTATCCTTGCACCAAATGTGTTCAAAGGTGTGTATTCTATGACTCTTGTTTCTGCAATGGTTCTCAACCTTTTGTTCACCACAGACCCCCCCCTTAAATATCTTTTGTGGCCACAGACTATGGCCATGGAATCCCAAGACTTAACTTAAGATTTAAATCATAACATTTCTTCAAACCTTTGCAGACCCCCTGTGATGACATTGAGGTCCCTCAAGGGTCTGCAGATCACAGACTGAAAACCATTGTGGTAGGAGATATAATTTGTAGAAAATATATTAATCCATAGATCATAAACTTGCAGGTTGACAATAACCTCCACAAAGTTCAAAACAAATCTAGTTCTTACAGCAACATTAGAAAGTGAAACCAAAGTCTCTGGGATCTTATTTCACTCCTTGCCCTCCCCCCATTTTTGTAATATGCTGTATTGTTTTTAATTTTTAAAAAATAAACTTTGGGATTTTTACATTTAGATAGCTCAAGGCTTTGGTCAAATGGCTGACGTCTATATAGAGTATGAAATTGCCTCATATGTTTAAATATTAATGAAACAGGAACATTCATCTCTATTTTTCAATACTTAAAAATTAGCCTTTTTGGTACAATGAACAGAGTAAGCAACTTCAATAGATCTCTGACACCAAATTTGAATTACTGTGGCAATATGTTATAAAAGATATGCAAAGCTCTGAATATGACATCTTAGTATTAATACAGTCAGAAGTCATATTTTTCTGAAATTCAGAAAAAGTGAATTTAAAACATACAAAGGAAAGTTACAGAATGATAGTCACATAACAGTTGAACTATTACAGAAAAGGTAGATGATTTACAAATATACCACCCAAAATCTCCTTTCATTTGTTATGGGCCATCAAGGTCTTTTTACTTGCTAGCACCCACATAATAGTATTTCTTTTCTGAGGTGATCTGTCCATAACCTGATCCTTTAGGTTCTCCAACAGTACATCCTTGCTGTTGGATGTCCTATTCTTCTTTCCATCTTTCCCAGCATTAAAATCTTCTCTAGGGAACCAGATCTTTGCATAATGTATCTGTAGTAGGATAATTTGAACCTATTCATTTGTGCCTTGAGTGAAAACTCTGAGTTGATTTGGTTGATAATTCATTTTTTTTCTTGGTGTCCACACTCTTCTCAGGAGTCTTCTCCAACACCATCAAAGTTCAAAACCATCAATACTTTTCCTATTTCTTTTTCAAAGTATGCTTCACTTTTGCTTCCATGTCACAGGGAATATCACAACAGCTTGCATGATTCTTATTTTTGTAGGTGTAGTCACATGATAACATTTGAACATCTTTTCCAAGGCCTTCATAGCTGCCCTCCCAAGTGCTAGTTTGTGGTCATTTCTTGACTGCTTATTTCTTTAATGTTGATGATTGAACCTTTATATTTTTACAATGCAAATAGATTTGGAAAAGGGATAGGAGAATTAGAAAACTGAAAAAGTAGGCAAAGTCAAACATGTCCATTTTTCAAAATCTATCAAAATAAATTTGCTAAATGTCCATGTAATATAATGAAAAATAGACAGACTGGTTTAAAGACCCAGCTATGAGTTTTGAAAATGGCCCAGACATTTCACTGTGCAGGCAGTACGTGATGCAACCCATTGCCTGCATTCAGATATGATTCGGAAAATTGGAGTTCCATTCTCCCATATTGCTGTGGATGGGAAAAAAATATGTGACTGGAATTGCCTTACTTTTCAGTATAAAACTGGCATAAAAACATTCAGAGCAACAGGCAGATAATTTATGGCTTTATATCAGATTCATTGCAATTTGTATTCTGAACAGTGGTAGGCTTACAGCAAGACTGAGACCAACTTTTGGATCTAGGTACCAGTTTCCCCAGCAAATGTTCCTACTGGCAGCTAATATTATGACATTCCAGTGCGAAGTTGGTGGAGCAAGTCATTTTCCTGATATCAAACATGTTATTTTTTGACCTACTTATCCAGATCATTTCTAGAAAACCAAACATCAATGAGCCTTACCACCTGCTACTGCCCTGTCTACCTTTGCTTTTATTCCTGCCTTGCACTGCTTTCCTAATGTTTTTTATTTGCAACATATATTGTTACATAAAACAATTTCTATGCACTTTCTAATGTATGTATCTGTTCACAAAAATTGCTCAGATCATTATTTTTAAAATTACCCTGCTCTCATTCTTTGACACATACATTGCAGGTGACAAAATCATATGCCAGATTACAATTATTTACCAGTTATTTCCATGTACTAACAGACAGGCAAAGATCTGGCTGTATGCCGACAAAATATTGTAATTACTCAAAAAAAAATTATACACCCCCCCCCAAATTGGGTTCAGTTTATCTGTAGATGGACTCATCCATGGGTATATATGGCAATACTTTTTTAAAGTTCTCATGTATCCTGCATGAATAAACCCATTCATGGATAAGCTGATCCTCTAATTTTTAATCAAAATACCATGAAATGTGTCCACCTATGGATAAGCCAATTATGAAAATTAAAACATAAAAATGTTGAGAGTCTGCTTATCTGCAGATGGATTTTTCTGTAAGTATTTATGGAACTTGTAGTTTTTCCTGAGCACAAATCTACCTGCAAGAAGACTGAAAACCTAAGACTGCTTATTTTTAACTAACAACATATGATTAAAGTGCAAAATATATTTCCTTTTTTAAAGGATCTTAGACTTATATGGTGATTATATATAGGTAGTCCTTGATTTACTTTGACAACCATTTGAAGTTACCATGGAACTTTAAAATCTGATCTTCATAGTTATGACCAACACAGGTGATCTAAATTCTGGCACTTGGCAACCAGTTTATCATGATCGCAGCATTCTGGGGTCACATGATTCCTATTTGCAACCTTCCTAGGGACCAACAAAGTAAATGGGGGGAAGCTGCATTCACTTAACAACCATGATTTGCTTACCTAGCTAGTTAGCTATCTTTGCTGTATCATGATTAAATAAAGTTTTCTTAATGATAGGTTGCATACTAGCATTTGAAACTAACTACTAAGAAAGACTTGGAGAAGATGTGTCTAGAAAGAGCTGTGGTGATGCAGTGATTAGAATATAGTATTGCAGCCTAATTCTGCCGACTGTCAGCAGTTCAATTCTCACTTGCTATCTATAGATTATGCTATCTACAGTATAATCTTATACAACCATATCTGAACATAAATCTGACTGCATGTTCAGACTATAGCTTTCATTGTATTACCATGTGTAGTTTTTACATATATAGAAAAAAATTAAAACCCTATATGATAACACACTCCATTTACAAGCTCAGTAACTGGACGTGGAAAAGAATGTATATTAACTAATATTTATTTAAAAATATGATTTGAAGCAAATATCACATATTCAGCAACAAATATTCAGTAGGAAATATATAATTAAGCATTTGCCTTATTTCTTTCTTTTTCTCAATAAGAGTTTCAGATTCTTACTTGCATTGGAAATTATTAATTTTCAGTCTATAGCACTGTCGTGTGATACCCATAGATCCATTTCATCCCATTTTTCATGTTTTAAAATATGAAAATGAGTGGGCTTTATTTATCAAGTGCCCCGTGTTTACATTTACATTGGAGAAAAACTGAAAAGAGATCCAGTAATACGTAAATTTTCCAAGTCTGTTCCTTGATTTTTTTAAAAACAAAAAAGTCACCTGAATGTGAAGAAAAAAAATAAGTCTACACATGCTGGCTGAATTATTTTAGGAAGGGCAGGAAGCACACTGAATGGAAAAGTTAAGCACATGCCTTATTCTTTCTCAGTAAAATTAATGGGACTTAAATGTCCTTCCTTATGAACGGAAGTGTGCCCTACTTTTTAAAGCGTTGTGCTTCAAGTATAATCTGCCCGCATCTTTAAGAAACATTATGGAAAACGTTCTTGAGGGGATATCTAATAGGGAAGGAATTTTAAACTCCAGCCCAGTCTTTCAAAGTTTCATAAGATCCCACTCGATGCAATCTCCCTTATAAAAACACCAGCCTGCCACCTGAGGAGGATAACCATCTGAAGACTAAGACATTGTTAACATCAGCACTTCCTACTTATTTGCCTCTTTGACATTTTCTAAAATATTTTGTTTTCACGGGAGGTACAGGCTGCTTTTAATAAATTAGATTAAAATATAATTAATAACAGCTATTGGCTGAAAACCTTGCAGAGAAATATGTATATGTAGATCTTTGCTTTTAGAGAAGAAAAATCGATACCGGGAAGCCTGTGATGCAGTATGACAGATGCCTCTGAGTGCAACATGTCCTTTCTTGCCTGCAAAACGAATAAGGAAAATTCTCGATCTAAATCAATATTACATAATGCATATGTAATATACATATGTCCACCATTCATGCATCCCACGCCTTCACAACACTTTTGCTTTTTATTTGTTCCAGGGTTCTGTTTATTCAAAATGTGACAGTCAAATCATTTCAAAGAGATTTTCCCCCAAAAGCAAGATTAAACATTGGGTAGTAGTACAACCAGAATACTTCTCTATATAAAGTAAATATTATTTTATTTGTTTGTTTCGATCCCAACTTTACTATTTTTACCAATAACAAAAGACAGAGAACATATCCAACTCCTTCCTCCTCCTATTTTCCTCACAACAACCCTGTGAGGTCGGTTGGACTGAGAGAGAGAGAGAGAGAGAGAGAGAGAGAGAGAGAGAGAGAGAGATTATCACAGGAATATTTAATGCATCCTTTCTTATAATATGAGAAATCATTTTTAATAGTTTAGCAATCTGTTTTGTTCTCCCAAAGTGGAAATTAATTTGACATTATGACCTCATGCTTAATTTCTAATGGAGGAAATATCAGATATTTCCATAAAAATCATTTTTTTCCACTTTAAGAAGGGATCTGCCCCTTACTCATTTTAACAGCTTTATTAAAGCTATTAAAGCTATGCTTTTTAAAGCTTCCTTTAAAATTCAAAACAATTGACACAAATAACCACTAAGCCTGAATGGGATCACATTTTACCCTTTGTCCAACTGTAACCAGGGAAATGCAATTCCCCCCGCCTCCATTAATTCACATCCTCAAATACCTTTCCTCAGTTGGGAAAAAAAATATGTTTTTTTCTGAGGATTTATTTCTGGTGCAACTATGCCAAATTCACACAGTAGGAAGAATATTTTAATTAATAATAATTAGTGATAGAGATAAAAACAATGCTCAGTTTTAGGCTAACCATAAATCAAATCTGGTATGTTCATAATTCTTGCAGAAATTCCTTGGGTTAGACTGAATTTATAGTTTCATATTCTCTGCATCTGACCAGCATGATCATCCCATAGTCATTTGTTTTGTTTTGTTTGACTGCAACCCCCCCCCCCCAAAAAAAAAACACATTATGTCCCCATATAGCAAACACAATTCCAACCTCGTTCTGAAAGCATGTTTTAGGACTCAGGAAAAGAAAAAAGAAAATGGCAAGTCCTTAGATCATCATATCACCGAAAGGTTAGATTGGTTATTTCCTAATTGGGCATGAAGTTGTTGGGGTTTTTAAAAAAAAACCCGGATTCACGGCATCATGAATAAATTATTAAAATAGGCTCAAGCCTTTTAAAATGTATTTTAAAACTGAAAACTCTTAAATTTTAAAATGAAAGTTATGATAAAATGCAAAATATCTTGAAATAATATTTTAGCAATTATTCAGAGCAAAATTAGTCTATTTGAGTGAGAAAAATATTCACACGCACAAACACATACCCACAGACAAAACCCCATAGATAATATATACCAGAGCTTTATAAATAGGTGATGGAGGTGCTTGCCTTGGATTCAGCCTGAACAAGGGGAGAAAAAAGAACAGCCTTCAACCAATAGATTAATTGTTCTCCTGATACAGTCTCATTCTGGAATGAAATTTTGTTCAGTTTTAAATAATTAAGCATATTTACAAGATTATTTGTACAACCAGATGCCATCTTGCTTGGCACACTCAAGACAGCAGCACATTAGAGACACCTTTTATTTATATGTCTGCCTTTGCAGCTTAACAGAGGAAAATATACCCAACCATTAAAACTGCCTAGTGCTAAAGAAGACCCAAAACATGTGAAGCTGAACAGCAGCCAAATTCTCACACGTAGAGAGGAAGAGATACTGCTGAGAAAGAAAAGTAAGTTGGGACTGAAAAAACTTTCTGCTTTTAAGATGTGTTGCAGATCTGCCCTGGATATAGGAACTGCTGCTATAATGGAAGTGCGTTATGTAGGCAATGGTGACAAAAAACCCTGCAGACTTTGTTGGACAGTGGACATGTTACTAGACGCCTTCTGACAAATTGCTTCTGTAGCACTTGCTTTTCATACTTTTAGAATGGAATCTTTAAACATATTTTTCATACTTTTAGAACTGAATCTCCCAACATATTTTATATAAGTGTTTGCAATTCATGCACCACTCCTATCTTTCTTTCATTTGTGGAATTTGGAACATGTCGGAGTTCCTTCCAAGTCCCCTATATCAAGATTGTAGTGTTTTGCCATACATGCTCAGATAGGAGGGCAAAATGGCTGCTGAAATAGATATATCCTAAAGCAGAAAAGTGATTGACATTAATATGAACTGCTTGGAAGCCAACTGAACACACAAGGTCCTGCCAGGAAATATTAACAAGCACTTTCTGGGGATGAAACTAGAGGTGCCATGATTAAAAAGGGAGGGAAAAGTTCCTGCTGATTGTGCATTTGAACAGATCAAACTGCAGTTGTCTTGTCTCCAGTCAAGATTTCCTTTGTGTGGTAATAATTATTTGGAAAAAATAATGTTTTTTTATCTCTTCCTACCTTCCAAGTGAACCTTTGAATCACAGTTTATGCCAGAGACAGAATCTAGTAATTGATTTTTAAAATGTTTTTGGACGAGACGTTCCTTTTTTTTAGCACCATGTCTTTGTATAATCAAAGTTATATTTAAAGAAATCCTAATCTAATTAATCTGAAGGCAGATTTTCCATCATCATTTTAAGCAGTGAAAAGCAAACAAATACAAAATACATAATAACAGAGTTGGAAGGGACCTTGGAGGTCTTCTAGTCCAACCCTGTTTTATTTCATTGTGCATATATTCACTTCAGTGAACATATTACAAATACATATACATCATATTCATATGCATTACGTGTCTTTATATCTTTATTACATTTATATGTTACCCATCTCATTGTTGAAGTGACTTGGGTGGCTTACAAAATGATGAAAAGATAAAAGGTTACAATTAACAAAGATTAAATAGAGGCTATAAAACCAAGGGACTAGTTTGGGGCCCCAGTATGAGTGCTCTATGCTGGGGGTGGCTGATGAAATAGAGGAAAAAGAAATAGTTAATGAAGGTTTGTAGAAGAAAGGCTATGCAAAGGTGATTATGTCTGTGGAGCTTCTACTGAGATTAACTTTGGATATGGATTGTCAAACATAAAATACCTTCCTTTTGATCACTGAAAATACTGGCATATGATACAATATAATTATAATTAGAGACATATGAATCTTTGGTATGTATAATATTTAAATTTTGTCAAGCAGAGGCTGAGCCCATCCTGGTTTTACATCAGTTAAAGGACACATGAAAATTTATATGTGCTTTCAGTGCACTTTATGCACATAAAAATTCATAGGGCGTTTTGAGGCAATTTCCCCGAGTTTCCTTTTTCATAAGCACTGTCCTTAATATATGGCATTTGGCATGTGTTTTTCCCTAATGTATGTATGCGGTACAGAATTTCTGAATGGAGGATGGCATTTCAAAATCCAGATTTATTACATTCTGGTTCACATTTCAGGAAGTGTGAATTAAACTGGCTCATATTCAAAAAGAAACGAAACCAGTTCTTCCCATTCTGCCCAATATAACTGTTTTCAACAACATTTGGTGATTCTGAACTGGGCTAGCTGAGGAACCAACTTTTTCAAGAGTCTTTACTATCCAATTGATCCAGCAGTTTGGGCATAGTGCAGATCCTGACAGCCAAAGAGTGCCAGCTGGCATCTCGCTGTGGCCCCTGCTTGAATGACCCCAATCCTATTGCCCTTTTATAAAACTTCAAAAATGTGGCTGCGTACCCAGGTCTGGGGCTCAGAATGTGTAAAAGGCCCCATTTCTGGGCTGTATTCTTAACTGGTTAGCGATCTCAGCTGCTGTATGTATTTATTTTCTGAATGTTTTTTATTGTTTTAAATTATTTTAACTGTTCTATAGTTTTAGAATTGTAAGCCACCCAGAGTCACTTGGTGAAGATGGACAGCTATAGAAATTGAATAAATAAAATAAACTACAGTACTAGCTCTAATACTGTAATGTGTTACTGACTAGGAACTGCACTTGTCTCCTAGAAGTGTTTCCTAATAAAGCTTACTATATTCTTTAGTCCTTTTCAATGAACCAACTAATCCAATCAGATTATAGCAAACTATAGATCACGAAACAGCAGGCTTCATGTGAGCGATGAGAACTTAAAGTGGACTCAAATAAAATGGCTGTGTGAAGTTTAAAAGTCAAACAAAATGACACTTGGCAAATCTTTACAACAAATAAACAAACGGGAGATTCATTGTTTATGATAGGAAAATGGATAGGGATCTTAGTTGAAAATAATTAATCATGAGAAAATATTTGCATATTTTTCCTCTTATAGCCTCTTGGGTCCTCCACCATTCATCACACCAATTAAAAAAAATTGAAAATACACTAGTCTGTACATTTACATCTTGAAGGAAAGCCATCTCTCTACAAATAGCAGGGTTGCTTTTACAGAATGGGCAGAGATGGATTCTCGAGAGGCAGATTCAACAGTATGGGTACATTTGGGCTCCTTTTTTTTTGTGACCTCATTTCCATCTTTGAGTTTTAGCTTGCACTTACTCTGTCAAAATGCATACTGCTTTGACCCTTCCCCCCCTCCATTTTTATAGGGTTGTATTGGTGGAAAGGCTCAGCTCTGTTGTGATGATAAAATCCTATTCACAGTGGGGTCGAAGTTGTTACAATTCATTGGCTGTGCAATTCAAAATGGAGTTCTTGCACCCCCTGCAGTCTGAACATTAATTGTTCACACTGAAATAATATCAGCTAATTTTTCTTTTCCCCAGAAAGAACTGTAGGATTCACCTTGACTATTACAGGAACACACATCTAATAAGAAGTATATACTTAATTGTACAAGTCAAAAAATACAATAAAGTGCAAGTAGAAATACAGATCCCTGTTCCCTAACAATCTTAGTCAAGGTATTCTAAGTCATCACTGCCAAACCTTGCTGTGGAAATCCATTAATGGTGCCAAGCTATGTATTTAAGAGTACACTATCATCATTATTATTATTATGTTTTTATTCATTAAAGAAAAAAGAGAAAGAAAAAACAAAGTTATAAAGAAGAAAAAGTACATTAAAAATGAACATAAACATCAAGACTTTATATTCTTAATTACATACTGTATATGTTTATAAAAATTAATCATAAGCATCTCAATGAATAGTAACCCTATTTCAATTAGCTATTTCATAGCTAATATATTTTTGTAAATGATTGTTTGTAAGTGGCTAAGAACATCAACTTTTGTATACAGTTTTATGACTGGGCTACATATTTATCTTTTACATGTTGACAAATAAGTAGGACTCAGATAATGTACTTCCTTTATCCAGATCTGAACTTCCATGCAATAGGAATATAATTCAAAAGAATGTAAACATCTGAAAATGTTAAAACTTGTCTCAAAGTTGAACTAGGTTTAGAATTGCACATCCCCATTTTGTTTAGAGAATGAAAAGAAGTGTTTTTATGAATACCAAACACCTCAGTAGCTTTTAGAGTCCATTTTATTCAACAAAAGAACTAAATTCAGATATATTGGATTCCATTCTATTTATACAGAAAAGGCTTGAGTAAATTGTCACAGTGTTTGGGGATGCAGTAATATTAAGGTTTCCTTCAAATATGCTTGCCAGTGTTCTATAATTCTCTGATTTGAGGTAGAAGCTATTATATATATTAGGAGCATGCAAATTTAATAAACAAACAAATAAAACAAATTCTTTAGCGCTTATTTGTGGGTCAGTTCAGGAATCATTTTAACAATGTAATATTGAATAACTACACACCTAGTGAGTAGCCAAAAATAATGGCACACATAATAATCACACCGGACCATCACTTTCTATTCAGTAAAGGGTTGCCTTTGTCATTGTTGAAAGATGCAAATTGAGGCCATAAAACATAGGAAAATAAGCTTGTTTCTGGACATTATACAGAGCTATGACTCAGTGAATTTGGCTCACTAAAAGGTAATTGTGGCTTGTAGCAAAGAAATCCAAAACAAAGATCTTTTTTACAAGAATATAGCTAAGATAAGCCACAGTTAGCTGTGATCTCTCCAAGTCAGTATAGGGATGTTTGTGGAAAGGTACTCATTAACCCAACTCAAGAGAAGAAGTCTATAATAGAAATGGGTTTTGTAGATAATAACTAGAAAGATTTTTATCATGTGAAATTGATACTTGGGTCAGCACATTAATCAGCACAGACTTAAATTAGACATATCACAAAGTGACAGACACTGCTGAGCTCCCAGCCAGAGTTCCTTCATAGCAGGACTCTTCTTGAGAAGCAACTGCCAGTCATAATAAATTATGAAGTGAAGCTATAATGCAAATAAATATTCATTAGTTGTCAAAATAAAATCACTGATGATAGCACAACCCAAAATGCTATTCTCAACTGATCTATGTGAAAGAGGAAGAAACAGGGAGAAAGTGAGGAAGAAATTTTAAAAAGATGTTCAAAATCTGACATATGTGAATCAGCTTAACTGACATTGATAAAGTTACTTGTGAGATTAGCACCAACATAATCTAGATCAAAACCTCTCTGTTTGTTCATACAGCACTTCTGTTTGATAGAGATAATAAAATATAAAACAACAGCCTGAGCCTAAACAAGGGAACTCAACTCAGCTCAACTTAATCTTATTTGATCTGGTATAAATTATAAAAGCTGGTTATATTTGGATCCACAAATAATCAAATAATGATGCTTCAATTTCATTTTTTTTTTGTTTTAACGCCTAATGCAGGGGTCTTCAAACTTCACCCTTTTATGACTTGTGGACTTGTGCCTGGCTGAGGAATTCTGGAAGTTGAAGTCCACAAGTCATAAAAGGGCTGACCTAATGCCTTGAAAGTGTCCTGCTCAATGACCAGGTTTAAATGGTTGTCTATTCCCAGAAGAGTTTGAGATCATCTTTTTTGACCAGCGTAAGTTGCAATCATCAAGGAAATGTCTCTGCCAGAAGCAATCTGGAAGGGCACTCTGAGTTGGTGAGATTTGCATTCTGAATAACAATAAACAAACAAGCATACAAATCTTGACAACAATTCCAGGAAGAACCTTAAAGGACCAAGATGCTTGTAGTCCCTTCGTCCTTAGCTCACAGCATTAGACACTGTCTTTTTGTAGCATAGATCTTCCACTCTGATCTGTATTTCAACACAGTGCCAGTCTCAAGAATTGTGGGAGTCCTGAAAAGTACAGCTAAGGACAGATTACAGGCAGACCTTAGAAAGACCTAAAGTGCTATCTATTTCCATTCCTGTTACAAAAGCTATCACACTTCCTATCTTATTCTTCCACAATTGACCATTCCATGCAATCCGAATCCAAGTGTGACAGAAGCAAAGAAAAGGGATGCTATAGAAAGGGCTCCAGGAGAGAAAAATCTGTAGTAATAATGATATTCAACAGTGATAAGTTCAGATGACTAATAACCTTAGCTGTGAAGAATGCACTGTCTGTTTTCACTTTGAAATTTGTCTAGTTCAAATAGCAGATATCGTCATGCCTTGGTTTGCTACATTAAAGAGACAGCTCCTCCCTATGTAGTTTATTAGAGATGATTAATCAAGACACTGCTTTTCCTTCTCTTTGTAATACAGAATGGACAACACTGCTTGGAATGGAGACAAGCCTCTTCAGGAATACAAAGTGAATACAGCATTTGTACAAACCCATGCCAAGATTGCCAAGTGAGGATGTGGCATCAATTTATCACTGTATTCTAACTCTACAGTCCTTGAAAGCCTCTCGCTTTTTCAAATGCTGATTTTCCTCTGAAGCTTCCAGTGCCTAGATTTGCATCTCTTTCTCTTTTCCTTCTAATGCCTCCCCCTCACCCCCCCCCAAAAAAACCCTCTTTGGTAAAGCCTTTGGATTAACCCTGTTTCAAAGTACAATAGAAATTAGGGCCAAATGTATGTAATGACACTTACTCATGTGCATCCCCTAAAACATTTTTCTTTCTTTCTTGCCTTCCCCACTTTCAAAGTCCAAGAAGTCACCAGGAGTCACCACTAACTCAAAAGCACACATCCACGCAAAAGATTAAGGACATGAGCATAATTGTCAGGTTAAGTCCAGTTAAATTGATTTATTGCTCATGCCTATGCATAGGAATCTACTCAACTAACAGCTAGCACTATTTTGTTGCCAGATAAAGATTAAAAGAATTCAAAAGGGGTTCGACTTGGTACATTTGTGACAACATAGACACTCTAGACTGATTCTTCTTTTGACACTGCCCCCAGCTGAGGCACTGAAAATCGCCTCTTCATATGTTTACATCAGAAATAATGAAAATATTATCAAAAATCCATCTGAGCAAGAAAATACTGTAAGAAACATATGAAAACAGCATCTATATAGCAAGATCTTCAGGCCATTTAATAGTTTTTCACTTCAATTTATGGGTATCATGAGTTCCCAGTAAGACAGATATTTCTTAAATTAGTTTCACTACATACAAATTGTAAACAATCCCTTACATAATAATGTAAGAGGTGGCTTTGTGCTTAATCTAAAATGTAATAGGTCATCAGTATTTTGAGCTTTCCAGCTGACTGTTTAAAAATAATAAGAGAGATTGGGTTATGTATAAATTAATTTTAAAAATCCCTTAAATCAAGTCATTCATTTAATCCCTAGGTACAGCCAAAGAAACACCAGGCTTTGGAGGTGCAAAAGATGTTATTATAAGAATACCTTTTTATAACACCATCCAGCTTAGGCAAACTTTCTGTTTAAGTAAGTTTTTCAACTGGTCATCTTCCTGTATACCCTTTAGTGTATAAACTAGATGAACCATGCCTCATAAGGTCATTATTTCAGAGATATATCCTTATCTAAATAGATAAACAAAGTGATCATGGGTAGGCAAAAAAAAAACAAAAACCAGTGGGAACAGGAGTTGGACTTCCGGTGGCAGGCGACTTCGTCGGTCGCAGCTGTTTGCTGCCTCCCGCCTGTTTCGCGTAAAAGCCGGTTTGACAGCCAGCACCAGCTGTCAAACGGCTTGATACCTTTCCCCTGGGCATAAGGGGATAGGTGAGCTGCCCGGGGTAGGAGTTGAGTTCCCGAGTCGTCCTATATGGACGATGTAGGTGAGANTCCACAAGTCTTAAAAGTGGCCAAGTTTGAGGACCCCTGCTCTATTGCCAATGTTTCTCGGTCCTTTGCTTGTTGGCATTTGGCTGTCCCAGCCAGGGGGCTCTGTAAGAGGCAGCAATGATGGTGGTGGGGGGTCCTCAGTCCTCTGGCCAAGGCTCCGAGCAGAACCCAAGACACCTTCCACACCCAAGGAGGGTTTTTACACTGCCCAAGATTCATTTTAAAAAAACCCCAACATTTGAAATTTAATTCTCTGAACCAAACCAAGCGCAGATGTATCCACACACACACACACACACACACGCACACGCAGCCCCACAACTGGCATATGGGGAGAGCTCGGGTCAATGTCTCTGCTCTGCCAGGCTGTCCTCCCCCCCTCTCCCTCTCCCTCTCCCCCTCCTCCGGTGCCAAAAGCAGTTGCCGGTGTCCCGCCAGGCTGGGTCTCTCTCAGCAAGGCCGTCCCGAGGAGTCTTGGTTCCTCCAGTCTGCAGAGCTTCAGTTTCGGGGGGGGGAGAGACAGGGGTGCCCGGAGCAAGGCTCAGCCAACAGCACCCCCTTTTCCAAGCAGCTGCTCCCCGGTTCTCCCTTCCCACAAGGAGCCCCTGACGAGTTCGAAACCGGAAGCGTCTGGCAGGCAGCCTGTTTGCAGGAGAGGGTGGGGACTGGCTGGGCCCAAGTTCCAGTAGATAAGCAGCAGGTCCAAGGTGGCTGGGGCGGGCAGGGTGCCTGGGTCCTGTGCCCTGGAGAATCAACAGCAGCTGCAGTGGGTGAGGTCCATGGTTCCCTGACTGGGAGAGGAGGCTGGTCTGCCAAGGGGAGGCAGAGCTGTGCTACAAGATCTGAGCTTCTGCAGAGGGAGAGAGAGGAGAGGGAGGCTGGTCAAGACAGAATAGAAACCAATATTTGCATTGGATAACAGAATAATACTGTTGGAAGGGGCCTTGGAGGTCTTCTAGTCCAGGGCTTTTCAACCAGTGGTACGGGTACCACCTGTGGTACATTGGCACCTGGCAGGTGGTACGCAACCTTCCTAGAAAAGTGGTAGCGGGGAAAGGGAATGAGCTGAACCAGTGGCAGCACCGCACAAACCTGAGCGAGAGACGGCTGGAGCTGCAGGGCTGTCAGGGCTCAGCGGAAGCGCCAGGATCAGTGCTTCTTCGGGGCTGTTGGCTCAGTGGAAGCGCCAGCATCGGCGCCAGGCTCCAGCTGGAAAGCAGCACTGATCCTGGTGCTTCTGCTGAGCCCAGAAGAAGCGCCGATCAGCTGGAATGTTGCAGCCTCTCCAGGGTCTTGTGATTTACATTCAGATGCTTGGCAACTGATTCATATTTATGACGGTCACAGTGTCCCAGGGTCATGCGAAGTGACCAAAACCTGCTGCAACCACCCAGCAGACGGGGGGAATAAAAACCAAACACCCCCCACCCCACCCCCGCTGCCAATCCTCATCAGAAATGCTCACAACAATGAAAACCTCGGACAGGAGGAAGAGCGCCACCAGGTGGGCAGGCAGGCATCTTGCTCGGCTGTGGCTTGGGGGGCACTTTTTTCAGTGCCATTGTAACTTCGAACAGTCACTAAGCGAACTGTTGTAAGTCGAGGACTACCTGTACTTTATCACTTTTTTCCTTTTTTTTTTTTGGGTCAAGTTTTTGACACTTTGCTAGGCGACTGGTGGTACTCAGATATTGCCATATCCTAAAAGTGGCACAATGGGTGAAAAGGTTGAAAAGCCCTGTTCTAGTCCAACCTCCTGCACAAGAAGGAGACCCTATACTAGGGGGTCTTCAAACTCGGCCCTTTTATGACTTGTGGACTTCCAACTCCCAGAATTCCTTAGCCAGGCACGCTGGCTGATTAAATCTGGGAGTCGAAGTCCACAAGTCATAAAAGGGCCAAGTTGGAAGACTCCTGCCTTATACCATTCCGGACAAATGGCTGTCTACTCTCTTCTGGAAAACCTCCATTGATGGAGCATCCACAACATCTGGGGGCAAGCTGTGCTTGGATTTCTCCCAGGACAGACAGCTTATCACCAACTGGATCCCCAGAATTCCCAGCCTACTTCAGCTCAGGCACCCCACTTGCCTTGTGCAGTAGACAAAGGCAACTTTGGCCCACAACACATCTGGATCCCTGGGAGGCCCTTTAGGGAGCGTGCAGCATTAATTTCTTGACTGGCCAGCTGCAGGGCCTCTCCACTCATCTCTGACCTGAACAGACCTCCAAACGTAACGGGATTAAAAACGATTCACAACAGCCATCACTCAGGCTCCGGAGAACACAGCCATGAGCCATGGAAACCTTCAATCCACAGCCCCGGAAGGCTGAAACATGCTTCCAATGGATCGGGACCCACCCCAAGGAGTTGTTACCACTGATTTGATAGCAATAGGAGAGAATATTTGCCGAGTCAGATATAAATATGACATTAAATCTTATCTGATGGGTTAAAATGTCTTAAAGGTTTTTTTTTTTGATTTAATAATGAAGGAAGACTATTATAAATATGATAATGTTGTAATAACTGAATTTGTTTGATTTAATTATGAATGGATGGGAATTAAGGTCCTAAAGGTTCTTTTTTTTTTTTATTTTATTTAATAATGGAGGAGGTGGACTTATTGTTAAACATTTGATAAATAATTGAATGATAATTAAGTAATTGAAGTTGTAAACCTTATTAAGGGGTCAAAATGATTTTTTATAGGTGTAGTTTGATGAAATGACAGAATTTATTTGTTAACTTTATGGAAGATGGGAATTTTTTCCTTTTTTTTTTGTATAAGTAAGGGATGGTGTTAAACTATCTTGCTGAAATGGTAAAGATTTTGGGTATAACTATGAATGGATGGGAATTAAGGTCCTAAAGGCTTCTTTTTTTTGATTTAATAATGGTTGAAGGAGGTGGACTTATTGTTAATGTTACATTTGATAAACAATTGAATGATAATTAAGTAATTGAAGTTGT
>NW_015386736.1:538312-548220 GCF_001527695.2 Protobothrops mucrosquamatus | reverse complement strand
TGTATAAGTAAGGGATGGTGTTAAACTATCTTGCTGAAATGGTAAAGATTTTGGGTATTTGAAGAATTAATTAAATGAATAATTTTTATTAATACGGAGGAGATGGATTGTTTAAGTTTAGAGTTTGGAGTTAGAGATATTAATATTTGTTTACTTGTATTTGAATATTAGCCTAGGTTTGGTTTGGGAAGTCCGGGGGTGGGGGGATGGGATATAACATTGTGTAATATCTGTGATGTATTTCTTTTTCTTTTATGATGAAAACAATAAAATTTTATATTGAAAAAAAAGGAGTGACTTTTGTTTTTCAGACAGCTTCCCCATAGCTTCTTTGTGGTAAGCTAACAGAAAGCATTGGAAATCCTTCCTTTCCTTCCTTCCTTCCTTCCTTCCTTCCTTCCTTCCTTCCTTCCTTCCTTCCTTCCTTCCTTTCCTCCCTTCCCTTCCCTCCTTCTATCTTTCCTTCCACTCTTCCCTCCCCCTTCCTTCATTATTTTCTGGGAAGTGAAATATTTAATTCTTTCTTTACTCTGAAACAAGATTTACATAACTACATTTATTCTGTTTCCCTCCATTTCTATGAAATCCTGCTAATCTAGTAGAAGTTGTAGGAGGAAAATCATGTTAGTTTAGTTTATTTTGTCCCGATTCTACGTGGGACAAACATCACGTTAATTGAAGACCAGGATCACAGACACCGGCTAGCAGTAAAATGCCATGATTCCAAATCCTTAATCTCTACCTACACCAATACCAAACAACACCAGTTCAATTGAAGCAACACTAAAATCATCAGCCACACTACCACCCACCATGCTCATGAGTTCATCAAAGCCTGGCACTCCAAAAGCAATTCCAACAATAGACACATTGATCTACAACCAGCCTACACATCCTTCAGAATCCAAATCAACCGCACAGCCAATCAGAGATAAAATCGACCCTCAACCAACCCATGCAAGCCCCCCTCTTCCCCACCAGCAGTTCACTTCCCATGACCCTGACCTGATTTAACCTCCCCATCACAAGACCCATCACAAGCCTCTCACTGATGACTCACACCTGACCCATCACAAGACCCTCACTAGACACACCCACACCTGAAGCCCTAATAAACAGAAGAACACTGACACTGACATCCTCTAAACTTAACTGAAGATGTTACTTAGCCTGGTAATGAAACATTCAGAAACCAACCCACAAGCTCAGAGAATGAATCTTCACCCTCATTCTACATCCGAGCTACAGATATTTGCCATTATTGCAAACTGATGTTATCTATTTTCCATAATGAAATATCTGCAAGCTCAGAGAGCACCAAGGACCCCTCATTAAAAAGTTCTTAGCTGCACAACTCATCCCAGCATCACCATCACAATATGTGAAAAAGACAAATCTTCCATACATCAAAAACATCTCTAAGCCACCAACAGACTACTACTAGATAATTGTAGTGATTACATGAAGCTATATACCCCCCTCACAATCAAAAGTCAAGGAAAGAAGCAAATACTTCATGGATGGAGCACATCCTCCATAGCAATCAGATAAACAATCAAGGAAGACACAATACTCTAATCAAGGAACTATCAAGGAAAAAACCAGATTCCAACCAAGAGTGGAAGGCACACTATACATGAACACTAATCAGATTGGAACTGGTGATAAAATGTCTTCAAGAAAACAACACAGGTCAGGGAACCCAATCTTTTGCCTTTTCACTCCACATTTGCCCCAGCCTCAGCAGATGGTAGCACCTATTGACCTTGTCTGAACTTGAAAGTAAGCAGGACCTCATTAGTACTTGGATGATAGGCCACCTGGGAATCCCAGGTCTCTAGGCTAGGGTGTAGAGTCAAAAAACCCACTTCTATAAAATTGTTATATGAAAACTGCATGGATGCCATTACTAGAAGTCAGGTTTATTTTCTTCTTTATTGTCTTGGCTATATTTTTTAAAACAAAACAACCTAATGGTTGCATTCTCTTAAATTCTCTTAGATATTCAGGAAGAGCATAGAGATATGCTCTTAGATATTCAGGAAGAGCATAGAGATATTTTTTAAAATGTTAATGTAGCAGCAAACAGCAAGATTTTCATGTAAGAAAAGCAGCTCACAGCAGCCAGGAAGACAGTGTTTTTCAAAGTCATGACCTACAGCTTTTATGAAAAACAAAGGGTGGAGGCTTTTCAGAAGCATATGTTAACCTCATGCTGACACTGCAGTAGGGAAGTATGCAGAGTGTTTAATGTTAGATGGCTGTGGCTTTCAGAAAGGCATTGAGGTTTTGTTGTGATGGCACATAAATACAAGGAAGCTTCTTGCATAGTCTCAAGGCAGATTCGAAAGTTTTCAAGCATTAGGCTAATCTATTTAATATGATATACAGTACTTTGGGGGGGGGGTAAAACAAAACCAAAAAAGCTGCAGTTGAGTATTTTGTTCTGGCTGAGTTCTGTGGGGCTTGAGGGTTCAATCTGGAAAAGAAATGAAAGGAAGAAATAGGGGGAAATATATCCTTTATATAGCTCGGATGGAGAACAGGTTTGAGGGTGTCTGCATAACGTTCAGTTGTAGAATGTGGTTACTACAGATGGGTCCAAGATTTTTCAATCTGAACGTGTCTTCTCTATTTCCTGTATCTCCTCCCAGCCCCTTACAGTGAACAAAAAAGAAAACATTACACTGAAACCAGGGCCTTGAAAGCCTATGTCACACCAAGACCTAGTTGTGTTCCTCAACCTAGCAGAGTACCCAAAGGTAATTGATGAAGGATGAAGTACAATCAGTGAAAGTTACTTCTTCTCTACTAACAAAAAGCAGAAACATTACCTTTATCCTAACTCTCAGCATTGGCAATGGAACTGGTCAATCCAGAAACTCTAGAGGTTTTAAAACTCTTAAGAAAGAATACTGTAATACAGCTTTGCTCCCTCCTTTCTTTCTCCACACCATAAAGCAATTTCTGAAGTTTGAAAATGCCCAATTCGCAGAAAGAATTAGATAATCTCACACTATCAGATGAGGATTCTAGCCTCAGAATCTTGTGCATCTGGTAGGCTAAGCAACAGGAAGGCCAGCTCTGATCAGCAGAAGTGTACATTGTGGGAGCAATCCACAAAAACTTGTTTTTGTCAATAGTGGACACTTCAGGAAATTATCATCCTGACTTTCATCTCCATCAGCAAAGCAAACTAAGCATTAGTTGAAATGTTAATTTACATAATTTGTGCTTGTATTCTTATTATCATATTTCATCCAAAATTATTAAAATTATTACAATGATTTTAGAAGGATTTAGAATATAAAGATGTCTATTTTCTTGCCCAAATCCTCAGATGTTTGAACTTTTTCAGGACATGTAGAATTATGGAAACTTCATACATTGGAGGAATAAAAGAAAACTATTTTGCTAAATGAGGATGATATATTTACATTTGATTTGCAAATCATCTTATCATTTTCACTTCCCAGTCTTCTCCAACAACAGTTTAAAAACACGTCATGATTCTCCATATAACCATCAGGGTTAATAGACATGTTGGTGAGTACTGAAAAGAAATTTAGAGCATTTGGGAACTGAGCAAGGTGGAATCACTATAACAGGAGCTTTAGAATGCTAGCTAGGATGCATAAAGTTTTAATAAACAAAATAAATTTGATTTAGAAGAGTGGGACTCCATTTGGTAATACCATATCATTGTATCTTGATCTGGGAACAATGGAGTTAGGAAGCATTACTGATTTTGTAATGTTTTTCTTAATGTGGTTTTATAAAGAGACAAAATCACCTTTTTCCCCTTAAAGATTTCAGAAGAATTTGAGAAGGCCTGATTATTCAACTGCCTGAAAATATGTAACTAAACTTAGATGCTCCCTTCCAAATTCAGAAGGATTTAAAGAAATAGAGATATGTGGGGTAATTAATTACTTTTAAGTCAAAATCTACCAGATGATATTTCGTGTCCTTGAAAGAAAACATGGATTAAGCTCCCAAATGGGAAAAGACAACAAGCATGCAAAGAAGAAATTGTCTATACCTCAGATCTATCCTAGGATAGGAAAAGTAAACAAACACCAAGTGGACTAAAACTCACTGTAAATTTCCTGCATAATGTTTCCTCTACTTTTACCCTTGAACTATATAATTTTCCTTACATAGATGCACATCTTTTCCCCATTTTTTTATTTTTTCAGTTTTGTGATTTGGTCCCACAGGTTTTGAACACGATTGGAACACTAAGCCATCAAGGATAACTCAAGAATGATAAGTCCCTAGAACGATACAATATTTCAGTCATACTTCCAGTCCATTTTTAGAGTCCACTTTAAAGACCTTAACTTTCAGTGTATACTTCTCATGTTCATCAGAGCTCCAATGAGGTTGTACAAATGCAAATCAACATAATGCAGTTTTTAGTTTCCAATCAGAAGGAAGGTTCTGATAATACCACTGGTTTTAAATAAGAATTAAAACTGTTAGGTTTCCTTGCTAAATCAAAAGAGCAAAACCCTTAAAATGTTTTCAAATATTTTAAACTAAATGTGTGAGCAAGGCTTTCTTAAAGAACAGTATTTCTTCCTTTGACCAGCACATAATTATTTTCTTTAGAATCACTTTGAGTTGATCCCTACGTTTCTAATATGTACTATATTTAAATTGTATTTGTGGGCTCTTTCATTTTACTGCACTATTGGCAAAGGGAGCTCCTTACACTATATTAATTATGATGTATCTTGGTTCGGGATTGGAGCAATAAGTTGTCCCTGAAGAATTTTTTTTAAAAAAAAAGAAACCTCCCCTTTGGAATAAAATTATCTTTCTAAATGAAAATTTTAATTGAAATTGAAATTATTGGAGAAGTTGGAAAATAAATGCCCAGGACTTTGTGCTCATGGGTACCATATGCAGGATATAAAAAATTAGCAACATTAGTTGGAAGGAAAGAAAGAAGTGAATGGGTGTTGATTGTTTTGTGCACCCTGAAGTGTTGGCAAAGCCTACTGCTTATAATTAATCACATGTAGTACTAAATACATTTGCCACAATGCAACGAGGATAATATGTTTGCACATGAAAAATGACCAGGCACACTTTTTCTTGCAAATTAAATGTTTTGTCCTCCAAAGAGCACTAAAAGGATTTTCCGTGTAGGTATTCCTGGTGAAAAAGAATCATTTTGATGTATTGGTTAAAATACCAGATTAGAAACCAAGAGATGGTAAGTTCTAGAACTATCTCAGGCACAAAACTGGCTGTGTGAGTGTGGGTCAGTCTCTCTCTCTCTCTCTCTCTCTCTCTCTCTCTCTCTTTCTCTCTCTCTCAGCCCGAGGAATGTCAAGCCCCTTCTAAAAAGAAAGTTGCAGTGATTTGTCCAGTTACAGTAGTTGCCAGGAATCAACCACTGATTCGAAAGCACACACACACACACACACATACATTTATTTTATTCTTTATTTATTGTTAAATTTATTTACATACACAAACGCACACAAACACATTCTTTGTGGACCAAAACTGTATATGTCATTGCTGAATAGATGCACAACAGGTAATTTATTTTACCATTTGAGGGGGAAAAACTCAGTGTGAATTTTTTCTGCAAATATAGGTGAAGGATCTGAGGAAACTCAAAAGTTTTGTGTTAAAATTTCTCCTGGAGTTTCTGCACTTTTCCTTTAAGATCCATAGAAACAATAATGGCATGAAAGTTACTTGCTGCTCATGAATGTGGGGTGTTTCAACAAACAAATAAAGACTAATAAAGGAGAATATTTGTAGTTCAGGGTTAAAAGGAGGGGTAACATCATTACTCAAACTAGGTAACATCAACATCATCATTACCCATCTGATTTGGGTAATGAAAAGTCTGCAAGAAAACAAGCTCAGAGAGCACCCAGGACCCCTCAAATGAATAAAGAATTTGAAGGGAAGAAAATAAAGGATTCTCAGAGGAGGGACTAATTAGCTTATAACTTAAATAGTGGCTTCTAATATTTAAAATATCAGTAAGAAGGATCCACACTTCAATTTTCATTTCCATGCCAGCATTCAGCTATTGGATTCAGGTTAACTATTCGGGGTTTTCTTCAAGAGGAGGCCTTGCCGGAAGTAAACCTTTGGATGATACCCACATTGCTTTCATTTTGGGGCATAGGTGAAAGTCTTCCTAAACCAGGGGTAGGCAACTTTGGCTCTTTTATGACTCATGGACTTCAATACCCACAATTCCTGAACCAGCCATGCTGGCTCAGGAATTCTGGGAGTTGAAGTCCACAAGTCATAAAAGAGCCAAGGTTGCCTACCCCTGTCCTAAACCATCTAAACTTTATAATAACCCTTTTAAAAAAAATTGTCACTTTAAGAATATTATTGTTTTATTGTTGTTTAGAAACATATGCAACTTTGAAGTTTAAACTACTTATGAATCTTTTCTGAGAAAGGCCATTTCAAAATGGTATAGCTAAATGAAACTAATAAATATCCTTGTGTTGATTTCATGATTACTTACTTCATAACATCCAATAAATTTAATCTGAAAATGAACATCATTGTTGTATTCAAGCACCTCAGTCAAAAGAAGCATGTATATATCATATTGAGAATTGCCTGAGTGCAAAGTTTTACCACACAAAAAATAAATTCTAAAATCACATCCATTTGAGAGGCTATACTTGTTCAGCTTTAGCCATTATTTTGGAGATTTCTGAAGATCAAAGTGGTTAATTCCTTGAGTGTACATAAGCAGCAGCATTCAACTGTCTTCTGCCTTGATAATATAGGATGCTAGTAGAATGATGAGAACAGATGCCATAGAACTATTTCTTCTCATCGTACAATTAGTTGAAGGGCTCCATGAGCATTTGACGAACTCTCAGCCCCAAGAGTAAACCTAAAACCTGATCAGGTCTACAAATGGTTTCTTTTTAACTCATGCAGGCTGTTTTGAGGAATAGGCTTTTCATTGAGCCCCTTTCCCACAAGTGCTGTTTCTCATGATAAGAAAACGGCTGACACTCTCAGATCCAGAATTGCATCGAAACCTTTCCTTTTGTCAGTGGCCAAAGGCCACTGAATTTCTGTCGTACAGAAACATGATGGTAACGGTGTTCAGGCAATTGAAGGCCAAATGACAACACCGCCAATTTATATTTGAAGTACTGAATGGACAGCTGTAGCTCTTTCCTCTGATAATAGCTGTACCAGTGGCAGTCCACCTCGAAGGCAACTTCCTTTTATAATCACACTATCGTCTAAAGCTAAACGTTGAGAGCAAAGGTGGTATGCTCAACCATAATTTAAAGGCCGGTGACACAAAAGGAAGGGCTATGATGTTTAACTGATAGGGCATCCAAATGTCATAGGCCCAGGCAAGCTCCTATTAGCAATAACTCAGACCCCTCTGAAGACATCTGGCATTCAAACTGATGAGTGTTGGTCCCCAGGGTTTCCTCCTCCCCAGCCATGTTCAGGCCACTGGGTAACCTGAGTGACCCAGGAGTCAAACTATGATAACCCTCTTCAATTTAAAGAGCTGCTTCTCCCCATCTGTCTGAGGCCTGACTCTGCACAATAAATTTCCCAAAGAGCATAAAAAGCCATCTAGTGTATATCAAATCGATATCATTGTGGCTTGCAGCAATATCAGAGGCTACAGTTCACAAAATAAACTAGGCCAGGGGCTGGTTTTCTGCCCTGGGCAATCAATCAGGCTCTCTGGGTCATAGATTTTAGTGTAAATTAACACAGCAGAAACAATTGCGCTCCCCAGATGATGATGATATAATACTGTATTTGCTTTCCTTTCTCTTCCCCCACCCCTGGTCTCATTGTGGCTCATGCCTGGCAGGGAAGCTGCATGAAACAAGAATAATAAAAAGCAATGATTAGAAAGATAGTGGTACTCGTAAACCTGGACATTAATATTTTCCTGACAAATACATATAAATGTACATTAATATATAAACAGTGGGGAGTGATGATCAGAAGACTGAAGGTCACTGATGAGGTTCCATGTATAAACATTCTTAAGAATGGCAATCAAAGGGAAGTGAATTGCTTGTGTATCCTGACCTAGGTACCGATCTGGCAACCTCCCTGTCTGTCCTACATAACTAATATAATTAGAGCTTGCCCAGTGAGCATGATTAGGAGGAGAAAACAAAGCTTCTGACTCAGAATTAATCTTTGCATAGGTGAATACCTTTAATACATGCACGATCCTCGTGTTATATAGAGTTCATTCACAGAAATAATTGAAACATACCCTGGAGTTGTCCCAAAGGTTCTTTTTTAAAAGGCAACTGGACTTTCTTTGTTTTTGCTTGAAGACATTTCACTTCTCATCGAAGAAGCTTCTTCAGTTAGAAATGTCTTCAAACAAAAATAAAGAAAGTCTAGTTGCCTTTTGAAAAAGCACCTTTGGGACAACCATGACCTGGATGACTAAGAATCTCCATATGTACCCTGGAGTTGCAAACCACATAGACACTTTTTTTTTTTTACATTTGCATTCATTTTACATGAACAAAGTCCTGTCTTTCATGGTACAGTCTTCTCTCAGTAGCTTCCTGGCTTTCCATGCTTCACTTAATCCCTCCCCCCTCCCAAAAAAGACCATGTGAGACATGTGCATGCTGCAGCTTTTTCAGATAAGGAAGTATGGACATCTAAAGGGTTGGCAAAGAGTTGGAGAAAAGGAACATGATCACCTTCTCCACTTGTACAATTCAGCTGAAATAACAAGCATCCTGAAAAGGAAAGAAAGAAATAGAAGTCATTTCCTTGGGGCGGGGGAAAGAGAAATTGACCTACTTCAGCACAGATGGTGTCATATTAAAGAATGAAGAAGAATGGAGCAATATAGATAGGAAGATCACAGGACCAGATAATGCAAGGACATCCTTTTACTAGCCTTTTCTTCTGTATGCATTAATTTCTTCCATATAAGGGAATGCCTGCCCTTCAACTCTTTTGATAAAAAGCTGCACCTTGAACTTAGTGGCAAGGTTGTAATTAGAGGAGAACAAGAAAGAGACACACCATCACTGACACTCAGTAAGCTGCCTGGTCCTAACAAGGTTACCATGAGCTGTTTGTGGTGAATGTTTACCCAGACAAAGTATAGTTCTGCACCCAAACATGCACAGCACAATTTAGGGAATCTTGCAGCACAGAATCTACATTACCTTTCTACTTTAGCTCTACAGGTACAATGTAATCTTAAAAAAATAGTTTCATACATCTGGAAGACTACCTGCTTCCTTTTCCCAAACTAGTCTAGGGCTTACAGACAGACTAACTAATGCAGATTCTTCCTCATTGGGACAGCCATTCCATCTTGCTGGGGCAACAGACAGAAAAATGGGAAAGGAATATTCATTCCAGTAGTTCTTGTAAAATATCAGATCCACTTTTTTTGCCTTCTTGCACTATTTTGATTAAAGGCAGTAATAATAAAGCCCTTGTAGGCCAGAAGCAATAACTATAAATAAGTAATAGCATTTTGCTTTTAAAAATTGTTATTTTGATGTAAATATTGTTCGAAGTCCCAGTCTGAAAACACTGGGAAAGAAAGCAAAATATAAGGATTTTCTCTGTAGTCTTTGACTATTACTTTGCCTGAAATTTGTTTCATGAGATTACTAGTCTCAGATCCTTTCCTTCTTCCTTTCTTCTCAGGCATATTTAGACAGAAAACATACTCTTTTATTCTTCTGATTTCAGGAAATTATAATGCATTTCCTGTAAATGAAACTCCTTTTGGACATAGTTATGAAACTTGCTTCATGAATATTGCTTAAGTTGATGGCTCTTAGGAATGCCCACATACACAAACATAAGGCTCCAGTCTCCAACAGATCCAATTTTGTATCCAGATTTGGTCACCATAATATGAAAAAGAT
>NW_015386736.1:477991-537964 GCF_001527695.2 Protobothrops mucrosquamatus | reverse complement strand
TTGGACAACCTTTTGTCTGAAATGGTATAGGAGGTTGGACCAGAAGACCTCCAAGGTCCCTTCCAACTCCGTTATTCTGTTAAATATGACACATACTATAGGAAAGTTAAAAGACATGGAGGTAAAGCCTATTTGGGAAATGAATCTCATATCCTGTTAAGAACTTCAGAGAAAATAATCACAGTCTTGGTGGAATCTAAAAATACATGTTGGCAACAAATGTGCAAACAGTGAGTCTAGATTAGAATGAATGAAAAGGGACAGGAAGTAACAATCAACTTGGTTGCTATCTGGAAGTGCAGTATCCCATGATTTAAAATTGGAGAGGTCCTCCAGGATAGAGAGAGGTAAGAAAGGGGAAACAAGAGAAAGAATTAGTTGAGCCTTAGCTGACCTAAAAGAAAATATATCTCTGTATTTCACTTTTGCTTTCTCTGTGTGTCTTTCTCTATCTGGTATCTTTAAATCTTGTCGACTCCAGGTAACTGCCTGAACTAGTCCTGAGAGTTTTCTTAATACAGTTTTTCAGAAGTAGTTTGCCATTTCCTCCTTCCCAAAACTGAGAGAGGGCGACTAGCTCAAGGAATCCAGCTGGCCTCATGTTTAAAGTAGGACTAGAAATCACGGTCTCCCATTTTGCAGCCTGATGTCTTAACTACTACGCCAAATTGGCTGTATACCAGAAAAGCTTAACTTCTTCTGTAATTGAATCTGTCTACAATTGTCTACTGGTTTGGCAAAAGATCTGAGAGATTGTTAGAAAGGGATGCTATAAAAGGGATGGTAGATTAAAAAATATAAACAAATCTGTTGAACCCCCACCTCCACTCCAAACTTCACAGTCATTAAGACACCAACTCACTGTTACACTAAAAAAACCCAAAAAAACACAACCTATGAAAAGTGAAGATGCTATGACAGCATACTTTCCCCAGAAATGATCAAAATTGCATGTTGCTGCATGACTTGATTGGAAGAGAGTACAGGTGAGGGAAATTTTTATTCTAAAGCAGGGGTGTCAAACACACAACGTCACGTGATGTGTCCTGATGTATCGTGACTTTTTTGCCATTGCCGGCAATGGGGTGGGCGCGGTTTCGCTATGATGCATCCAGCCTGCAGGCCGGCAGCTTGGCACACCTGTTCTAAAGTATGCGTAAACAACTAACTAGGTCTAGAAAAAGTATACAAATCTCTATGGGCTAAGGAGAGAGAAAAACTTTGCTGCAGGTTCAGTATCTTGAAAAACTAAGATAGGGTTCTCAGGGCAAGAAGAAAAAGTATTATAAATTGTGTCAGTTAATGAGAATTTCTTTATACTTCAAGGGATTGTTTCCATTCATCAGGTTTTGGGATACTTGGTAGAATGGGAGATCAGAATGGAAGAGAAGATATCTATTTCCTTACTGGAACATAGAGAAGTTGATTGCTTACTAGTTAGCCCTTAAGTTGATTACTTAGCCATTATTTGCATGCATGTAAGGGCACCATTGGGACAGGAAGTGCTTAGACTTACTAAAAGCTGCTTCTTTACAAACTTCTAAACTTCTAGCCTTTTGTTGTGGTTGTTGTAATTTCTGCCCAGGAATCTTGGAAAACGTAATTATGCACTGGCATTAATAAATATGCAAATGTACACAAATTAATGTTTCCCAGATTTTTCTTTTGGAAAAGCCTAGGAACCAGAATAAGCCAAGAATTCTCTCCAATGGAAAGGATACCAACAACGCAGCAGGAACTTCCCAGAAACTTTCTGATTCTGAGGAAAAGTGAGCTCAGATTTGGCTTTAATATTTATCCTAAGTAAACTGACTCAGCTTCCAAAAACAAACAACATGAGAACAATCAGGTCTGGGGATGATCCAAAAGTGGTACAAGGCATACATGCAGTAAGGAAAGTTCACTAGGCTAGCAATCATCCTAAGGAAGATCTCAGCAGAATCATATACATGAATAAATATGGCAAAGAAGGTAGCTGTGACAGTAATAGTCATAAGTCAGAGCTGGCAAAAAAGTCCATTCAAAACGAGTTTCATCAAGAAGGAAAAAATAATAAGCACTCAACTGGAGAGTAATAATCAGTGAAATTGGATCATTCAGGGAGGAGAAACAATGTCAAATGCTGTACCAGCACGTAAATGATTTAATGCTCTGGCATGATTCCTCACTCTTACTCCCCTTGTAATGTTGAAGACAGTTTGGGGGGAAAGCATTAAAGTATACTAAAGACACATCTACAAAAAGAAAAATCCATATCAACTTTCCCCTAACTTCCTCCTAACTTCCCACTAATAGCCTAGTGAAGTAGCCTGGATTGACAGAAAATGATTGGCCCAAAGTCATCAACTGAGCTTCTGTTGCTGAATGGGGGGGGGGGTTTGCCCTAAGTGCCAGTCCAGGACCCCAGTCACTGCATCACACTGGCTGTCTCACCTGCCTTGCTGCACATATGTCCTGGCTCTTGTGTTATAGCTTTGGAAGTCATTCTGGCTTCTTATTTCTGGACATTTGTATTAAAGGCTGGCTGAGTTTACACATACCACTAAGTCACAATTTTTTTTAGATTTGCATATTGCATTAACTCAGCTGTTCGAGTTTGTAAATAATGGTTTATAGAGTAACATTCTGTACAAACTCAGCATATTGTGGTGTAGCCAATTGTGGTGTAGCACAATTCAACAAACTATGGATTAGCATAATATGTTAACTAAATTATTAACTGGCACAGACTCCACCAATAGTGCACTCAGCAGATTCTTTCTATTGTCAGAAAACCCATTTCAATACACTAGTTCCCCAGGAAATGTTGCTGGTGCTGGATGAAAACATGCAAGAATTTTTCAAGTACTGCATTAGGGTTCTAATTTTAATTTTGTTTTACAGGTTTGCTTCTTCTGCAAAAAAAAAAAATAATATCTGTATTAGTACATAGAAATGAATGTATTGTATAAATAGTTGACAAAAGCTCCTAATAGATTCTTTGTGTTTTAAGTAAAATTAAAAAGCATATTGCATAAATTGAATAGCAAAAGAAAATCATTTTTAATTATGTTAGATTTAGATCAAGCAATTGTAAGCCTATTATCTTTCAAGTTTATGTCAGAATTAGATTTCTTTTATGTTTGCTTAAACTTGGAATGTCTATTTTAAAGATAAATGGAGTTTTCTTAAAACAATCGATGTACTTTATGGGTTCCAAATATGCAAATCATGGTGCTAGTCAATAGGAATCTGGTGACCCTTTTATTTTATATAGTTCATCTCAATTTCACCAAGCGAAATTGAGTTCTCCAACACTTTGTCTAACTCATAGTTTTTCTGCATCTTGTAGATCAGTTATCTTCAAATAAATTAACAGTTTGTAAATATCCCAGTTGTGTGCAATCATTCCCAGATTTTCCAGCATAGCTGGGTATTTGTTTTTTGCAATGCACCATGTCTGATATTCTGTAATTTATTAGAAGTGATTACATCAATCTAGAACAGTTTTTCTCAACCTTGGCAGCTAGAAGAATGCTGGCTGGGGAACTCTGGTAGTTGAAGTTCACACAACTTCTAATTACAAAGATTGAGAAAACATTGGTTTAAATGAATACTACTCCTTAATGCTGCAGTCTTATACATGCTTATTTGGAAGTAATTCTCATTGTAATCACTGGGGGCCATTCCTAGATCAATCTGTATATGACATAAATTTTACTTAATATATGAAGTGGTCTTGTGGCTAAACAGGTTATTTGTCCAGCTGGTTTAATAGTCTTTTTCCTGCAAGATGCATATACATGAGTAGGATCACAGCAGCTCTGATATACATGTATTAAATTGTTTGTGTGGATAGATCATTCTCACCTATGCTCTGTCTTCAAACTAATGTTTCATATAACCATAAGACTTTCTTTTTACTAGAATCCTTTGTGCAGATACTGAGCCTCTTCAGGTGTAATAAAGCAGAGGTAGAAGATGAGATCACTTGGCTTTCTGGCCCATGATCGTCAACTTTGATAAGTAGCAGGTCTTAGGCAGAGCTCGTTTCTTTCACTTCTCATTGCACTGTACCAGGGGTCTTCAAACTTGGCCCTTTTATGACTTGTGGACTTCAACTTCCAGGCATGCTGGCTGAGGAATTCTGGGAGTTGAAGTCCACAGTCATAAAAGGGCCAAGTTTGAAGACCCCTGCACTATACTATATTTTTGCACAACTACCTTGTAATTTAGGTCTAGACCTGTCACCATGATTATGTTCCCCTCTCTATGCATTAAAATCCGGCTCTGTACTTAACACTGCTCTTCAGAATTTCAGAGTTTGAGTCATCCTACAAGCAAATTGTCATGAGTAGAAGCCACAGCCATTTGTAAACAAAGCAGCTACTCTGCTACTTAGCCATGGCCTTTCTTGTGAATTCTAAGTAGAACCTCAACTTAAAGCGGAATATTTCTGACAATTTTTCAGACTCATCCATGGAAGGAGGGGAAAATGTAGTATTTGGCCCAATTTCCTTTCATCCCTTTTACTTGATCATTTTCCTCTATACTGACCTGGAAATGGGGTTAAGATAAGGGGAGAAAGATCCTCTCCTTTGCTTATGCATCTATATCAGTTTATTGACTTATAATACAATATACTATTGTATATTAAAACTGAGAATATCAAGAAAAATGTGGTTCTCTGAAGAGCTATTGCCTTTATTTAGTGTAATAGAGCTATGTGATTGCATTAAATTGAATCAAAGAAAATGAAGCAAGGGCAGAATACAAGGACAGGTACAATTTAGCCATGCAATGCCACAGTTCTCTACAATGTAATGATGACTCCCTAAAAATCTTTCCTTGGATCCTCATTGTTAAAGGTATTGTTAGGCTGGTAATCCTAATAAATGCAATAACAAAATTTTCATGACATCTGGTGCTTCTATTTATGAATCAGGTGAATTTGAATGAAAGACTAACAGTCAAAAATATAGTTACCCAGGTTCCACAATAAAAATCAGATGGAGTTTAAAAAGTAAAACAAAAGCAGCCCCAGGTTTAAAATAAGCCAAGAAAAAAATAGCAAGCAAATAAATGATCATCTGCTGGCAATTAGATCATTTGTGTCACATTAACATTTTTCTTCAGTTATTTCCATCAAAGAAGTTCAGCTGCAATAGTTAAAGCTGTGGTGTCTGGTTGATACAACACCATAAATCAGAGTGTCTCCAGCTCTCCAGATCCATTGGCAGAACAAGCAAGTATCTACCCAAGTTGATTATTTCATATTAAGAGCTTTGATTTTTGAGATCAAATCATGTCATGTGCATTTGTAAATTCTCTCAACCAAACCATTATGAACTGATTCATATGTTGTACACATGTACCTTACCTGGGAGTTAATAATAATTTAAAAATAGCCTTGCTTAATCTAATATAGCTTAATCTAATATAGAATCATTGGGATAATAATATGTACCTTTTGTTAGAATGTGGTTTTGAATGGAGTCTCATGAGATGGATTTTTCTTGTTTCCTTCAACTCTGCCACCAATGCATTTTCCATAGTAGAAGAGCATCAATAATTCATATTAAATATTTGTGTGTCCCTATATCTCATTTGCCCTATTTTCTCCAACTTTACTCTTAAAGTAAGGTAAATGGTTATTGTTTATTTTAATGAAAGCCATCTCTGTTGTTTTCAGAGGTGAGATGCTTCATTAGCATCCCCATCCACAACTTGGCCACAAGCTGCATCAATTGCATACAACTTTGTATGAGAACTCCTGTTTATTCACTTAGAGCACAAAATTAATAATGAGTGACAATTGGAGCAGTAAGTCCAAAATGGCAGCCAACATGAGTTCAAAATATTTGGCAAGGATTGTTTTAGAGACGTCCTGGTTGGAGCCAATGATATGACCTTAAGAAAAAATGCTAGATTATTATCTTTTACTCATAGTATTTTTAGCTCTAAAATCAATAGATCATATCACAGTCCAGTGCAATCATTATTGGCTAATAGAGTACATCTGTGTTAGTATTCTTTCCAGCCTTGCTGTATCTTATTTTTACATTCAGATATGAAAACTCAGGTTTATTTGTTGTCTAGAAAATACCATACATGGTCATTCAAATTAATAATGTGCCAGAATTATCCTATGTTTAATGCAGCTGCTCTCAATATTGACTCTCAAAATTAAATTTTCTCTCTCTTATTGACAGCTGGGTCTCAAGCATATTTAATGCATGTGGGGGCAAAACCAGATCCTTACTCAGCCTTACAAATCCCAATAAAATGTCAACAATGTTTTACTTCCCTCAAAAGTTTAAAAGAAAGCATATTGTGTACTGATTCATGAAATTATTTATTTAAAAAGCATAAATGTTGTGGCATCATCCAATATATCATAAATAAAAATCCAAATATATAATGGGAGCAATATAAAAATCATTTATTCCTGTTGAATGCATTGCGCAAGAAGATTACTACTGTATGATAGTAGGCACTGATATCAGAGTATTTAAAAAGACTACTCACTAAGATCATATTTTCCCTAATATCTTCTTGATTCAAAATTACAATACTCTGTGACATCAGAACATCTTAAACAATGATCAGTCTGTCATAATCCGAATAATGCACACTCAGGCCACACACTCAGAGTAACCAGGAGTTACTTGACCTTGACCACAAACAGGAGTAACCAGAATGAACTTTTTAGATTGGTCATGCCTAGTACTAGCACAAGCAGATCAATGCCATCAATCAATGTTTTGCAATTCCATTTCTAATACTGGACTTCTGGATCAGAAAGCTCTTGATTCCTGGCCCAGAATGTATAGAGTGATCCAGTCTGGTCCTTGTAATGGTCTTGGATTCTCTTGATTTCAGGATGAAATAAAAACATGAGCCATATTTATGAGACTGTAAATTTGGGCACATGTCAATGTGTCTCAGGTTGAGATGAAAAGAAAAAATAATGAATAAACATTTTGGCACTAACTTGGCTTGCACATTTCCCTCACTTCCTAGACAGTTTGGCCCTTTGTATATTTTGATTTAACTCTTGAATAATATGAACCAGTCAACTAGGGAGACCAGTTTCAGAAATCATCTTATTTTGTATTAACTCTGTGCAGTTAGATTTGTGAAGTCAAATACTTTTATTCGGAGCTTTAAGAAAGATGCTGTAGAATTTAAAAATTAAATTTCTTTAAAATAGATTTTATTGTTTAAGACTTCGATAAATCATCCTATGTTAGTCAAAAACTGGATAGAATGAAGAAAGGTACTGAGATTTAGGATGCCCTTTGATATTGTAACCTAAAATGACTTTGTATACAAGTTGGTTCTTGTTTCATATATGCAACTGGTCAGTCATTGATTTATTTTAGGGAGAAGGAAAAGCTGGAAAAGGCATTCTGGTCAGCAGTGGGCTGACCAGATTAATACCTGAAGCACTATGGGCTAAGATGAATACCTGAAGTACTATGGTAGTAAACTATAGCTTTGGCTTTTAAAAAATCTGTTTATGCATAGAAAGATCTATAGATGTACAACATTACCTGTAATCATTAGGCATTAGTAAGTCTGACAGTTCTGTTTTAATTAGAAGAGGCTAGCCTTCTGCTTTTGTCATGCCAATGGAACAGTTTCTTTGCTTTGGGTTCATTTCTGTTCTTCCTTTTTATCTTCACTCTGGACTGTTCAAGCTTCCATATTTCTTTCAACCTTTGCCTGGTGAAGAAGAACTCAACTTCCCAGTTCATCTATTGCTGTGACCTAGCTCTGACAGTCCCCAAGTGTTCTTTGAACTAGTAATAATGAAGGGGGGGGAAAGCCGGCTCAATAATAGAAGTGCATACCCTTGATTTTAAATTCAGTAAAGTCAGCTAGTCTTCATACGCTCTTTGTGCAGAACATCTATTTTCTTCAATAGATATTGCTTTTCTAGGAAACATGTCAAATCCTTGAAAACAAGGTCCCTTGGCTCTTACTTAGCAGATGATGGATGTGATGCACCCAGAAAGTACAAGTATGTCATTCAGGAATACCTGAATTTCTCCTGGATGTCAGCAATTTTCATTACAATACTTCATTCTATTTTCTCTCATCTAAGAACCTGTTACTTTGTATGTTTTCTTTTTCTGAAGGCATGGGAGAAGCGAATCCAGATAGTGAATGTAGGTCAGTGATCCCCCTTGCCTAACAGTAGGCAATTTCAGTGGGTGGACGCATCCTAAAGCACCCATTAGTTGATGAGAGAGACAGTTTCACCCAGGATAGCTGTCTGAGATTGTTCCACGTGGAATACCTGGGAATGAATATAGGATATTTTCCATGTGATATTTCCCCAAATTATGACTCTCTCCATGGATACATTTGCACGTTGCTTTTGAAAAGAAACATAGAGAAAATCTTACTTAGAGAAAAGTACAGTATCCCCACTTCAATAAATTTTCTTTCCTTGAATTGTTTTAAGAATATTTAACTATTCATGTTTTTTTGCATGTTGACTTAGAAATTCAATGGAAATACAAGATTGAAATCTCATGTCTGCTTTAACATATTAATCAGTAATCACCAGAAACTCCAGAATTGGATATTGATACCAAACGTCAATATCAACAGTAATATTATGAGCATTATTCAAACTAATCTTAACACAGCCACTCTTTGTTTAGTGATTTCTTCAGTTTGCAACCATTCACAAATATGATGGTAATAAACAGAAACAAAAAAATCATTTTATAACCAATGTATGCATTTATGATTAAATTTTATGCTCCTGCCAACAGAGACCTTGGTTCCAATCTTCAAAAAAAGGAAAGAAAAAAAAAATAGGCCCAGGAAACTATAGACTGATCAGCCTTAAATCAATACCTGGAAAGATTCTGGAAAAGATAATCAAGCAATAAATTTGTGAACGCCTAGAAACAAGCAAAGCTATTACCAGAAGTCAGCATGGTTTTGTTAAAAGATCATGCCAAACAAAACTTATTGCATTCTTTGACAAAGTGACTAAATTAGTGGCCCAGCAAAATGCTGTGGACTTCAGTAAGGCATTTGACAAAGTAGACCACAGTCTACGTCTTGATAAAATAGACAGCATTACCACCAGATGGATTATAACTGGCTAACAAACTGCACTCAATGTGTAGTCCTCAATGGGGCTACATCAACATGGAGGGAAGCATGTAGGTTCTCAAGGATCTGTCTTAGGCCTAATACTCTTCAACATCTTTACAAACAATTTAGATAGAAGGGGAATTCATCAAATTTGCAAATAACACTTAAGCAATCTCTCTGCAAGTGAGCAAAAAAAGTTTGTGGGGGGGAAACATTGTAGGAGGAAGCTGTATCTAAATAAGATGGCAGCACCCAGTGATCTTTTCAGTGTCTATCTCTCACTCTCTTAGTGACATGTTCATTTAGTGATCATTTCACTGGACTAGAATGTGATCACTAAATGAGGAGACGGTTATTTCTAGCTTTTTATTTCCATAGATTTCAGACATAAACATATTGATATCTGGAACTGGGTTTGACGATAAAGAGACTGCACATTGGTCTCTAGAATCCCCCCCAAAAAAATGTCCTTTGTATTTACAAGCTGAGATATGGAAGTTGCCACTTTGGAAAAATATTTGTCAGTTATGTCCTCATTACTTGCAAACCAAAAATGTTCCCCTGAACAGGAGCTGTCTGTCTGTCTGTTCTTCCTTCCTTCCTTCCTTCCTTCCTTTTCCTATTACAGTCATAGCAGTTTTAAAATCAGTGTATATTGTAGATGAAAGAGAGCCAGTATATATGTTGCTATTCTCCCCAGTCATGTGACTGGAACGATGTGATAGAAAACAAGTGAATACAACACTAATGACCTAGACAAATGTATGGTGTTATTACAGTGAATTATATTTGCTGGTTGTGATGTCAACTCTATTTATGTACAGAGTATCATAATGTCATCCTGACCTCTGTTTCTGCATGTGACAAAATACAAATTAAAAAATAATAACACCTATCAAGATTAAAAAAAGACAAACATCTGTGCAATTTGGAACCATAACTACAATGATATAAAATGGCCAATATAAATTACAATGAACACAAAGGCTTGTCAAAGTTCCTTGAAAACTCTGACCAAGTAATATATATTATCAGGTGAAGGTGAGAGAGGAGACAAATTTTTTATGAGAAAAGTACAGTTGAAAGTGTGCCTGTGTTTGAACAACAGATATTTTTGTTCCCATTATGATTAAGATTTGCCCGTTTGGCAATTATTCTATTAAGAGGATGGAAAAATATCTGAAGAAAATTGAATGTGGGAGAAAGCAGCACAGCTGCAGGGTTTTGAGCATATAGGCAGTTTGAATACTTGTGTATTATGGTCCTAAGTATTTCATCTGTTGGGTTCCCAATCTTAAACAACTGCAAGGCAGGCAAGTGAGATAGGTATCCCTGTGCTTTTTGATATTGGTGACTAGAATTTGATAAGAATTTCTTAGGGTCATTTCTTATAGGAATTGTCTGTTTTTTCACAAATAGGATTGAAAGAACACAAGAAGAAAGCAAATGGATCCAAGGAAAAATAAAATTGTTTGATTTATCCATTCCTATGCTGAGTATGGGATAACCATATGGTGCAACCCCAAAATGTTTTAACAGTTGACACCAATTTGTAAATGTTTGGCGTCACTAAATAATGGAATATATGGAAAGTAATTATATTAGATGCAAATTTATTAAATACAATTTAATTTAATTTTTATCCTGGCCTCATCTGTTTTGTTGTCTTGAGCCTATTTGCTTTTATGAATGTAGCTTGCTAACTCAAGATTCTTCCTTAGCAATCTCCCCACCCCTCATGTACATCCCTGCATTAAATCTTTATCCATAGTTACATTTTGCACTGATCAATGTACATCAGCAAGGAACAAGCTATTACTCTTTCTACAGCATCAAGCAAAAGCAGTACAAACCCCCAAAGCGTGGAATTTGGAATAACTGTAGAGAGAATGAATGAATTAGAAGAGAAATCACTTACATCTGTTAGCAATGAATGTTGATTCTTATGAGATTTTTTAATTTAACTAAACAATATTTAAGTACTTTAAGTACGTTAACATTATGTAGGCATTCTGATCTATTTTCACCACTATATTCTGGGCAATAAGGGCTTTAGATTGTGAGGAGGCAAGCAGAAGAAGTAAAATATCCAACAGGATCATAGACCTTTTCTCATTCAATCCTGTCTTGCTCAGTTTGATAGGTATTTGTTTATTTAAAACTTTTATATGGCCACATTTGTTGTCATCGTACGTGATTCTGATCTAATTGATCAGATTTCTTCTCCCAGCAAACTCTTTAATTTCAGCCTGAAACTGAAAGATGAAGAATATATGGTCGTGCAGCGCATGTACCAAAAGAATAATTTGTTTTTATTTTGTCCACTTTTAAATACACCTAGCCAGCAAAGCCACAAAATCTACACTTGTGAAAGGCAATGTTCTTCTTTCAAAACTGTGACAATAGCTAGTTAACACAAGGTCTTCCCATGCTTGATAGCTGAAATTCTATGAAACAATTATTTGTGCAATAGGAAGTGAGTTGGCTTTGAAATAATATTATTTTGGGAGATTTTAAAAGCCACATGATATAAATCTGCCTGAAGTGAAACTGTTCCAAGGAGAAAAACTAATCAGACTGGTTTTCCCATAACGAAAAGTAGAGTATTAACACTGAAGCAACTGATGCTGATGTCGTTACGAATATCACTGCTGAGGATCTTAGTTACCGCACTGATTGAGAAATATGCCAAAAAGCTTACAATTCCAGGTATATAATTAACAAGGAGATACCAAAGAGAAATGTCTTTAGCAACTGCCAAGATTGAAGTGCCACATGGTGGATTATGTAATTTGAGGGGAAAAGATCTGTGACTGTAAATAAAGCCTATGGCAATGTACCTCATGTTTGCACAGGTGTGATGTTAACAGTCCCTGTGCTTTCTTTGACAAACAGGCAGGATATAAAAGAGGTTACAATATTATCTAAAATAATTTGGAGGGTTTTCAAATTGGAGCATTGTTGTAGGGATGGCTGGTTCTTGTCTGTGATATATCAAAAAATAAAGCCCCTATCTGACTGGGAAAGCACAGAGCAATCAGAGTTGCATACAGCCGCGCCATTTTAGAAACAATGCACATCTGCCGAGGAGGAATGTCAGAATGCTGAATTCTTAAAAGTGGCAATAGGTGTGCAATCCCTACCTCCACCACACCCTACCCCACCTTCAAGTGTATTTGGCAACTGAATCACATGCATAGGAGATCTTTGCATTGTTCTTCATCCTTTGGAGATATGTGGCCATTACGTGGTTTAGGTCAAAGGACTTTCCCACACACCGTCACATCACCTCATTGTTAATATGCAGAGTTTGAATGTCTCTGGGATATATCTACCCTCATAAGAGGTTTCACCTATCTTTTCAAATTTCAGCTTTGTAATTTCCCAAGTGTAGGCTCATTCTTACACATCACACTTCATGGTCAGCTTGGCTGTAAGGTTTGATTCAAGCATCCTTGGTTTTTCACTGCAGAGATAAATTATATGAAAGAAATGTGTCCCTGAACATGCAACAAATTCAAAGCACATTGCACATCATAGCCACTCAGCAGTGTAGTTTCCTGACTGCTTCATCTTGAAGACAGATGAATTTCCAGGATTCAAGAATGTAAGTGGAACAATTCAAGAATTATTTTCAGTGGTGGCCATACAGGAGTTATCAGATGACATTTTCTTATGCAGTGGTAGCAACAGTATTTGAAGCTCATGATCAATTTCAGCCTCATAAATTGAACAAATGAAGAAGCTTGTCGATAAATTGCTTGACTATCAAATCTGTAATAGTGCTTAGCCAAATGCTTCAGGGAAATTCATAAGAAGGATGTAAAGGCCTCCATGTCTCTTCCTTGCTTCCAACAGCAGAATAACAGAATAATAGAGTTGGAAGGCATCTTGGAGGTCTTCTAGTCCAACCACCTGCTCAGGCAGGAACTTTATAATATTTCAGACAAATCGTTGTCCAATTTCTACTTTAAAACTTCCAGTGTTGGAGCACCCACGACTTCTGGATGCAAATCATTCCACTGTTTAATTGTTCTGTTGGAAATTTCTCCTTAGTTCTAGGTTGCTTCTCTCCTTGATTAGTTTCCATCTGTTGCTTCTTGTTCTGCCTTCAGGTGCTTTGGCGAATAGGTTGACCCCCTCTTCTTTGTGGCAGCTCCTTAGATATTGGAACAATGCTATCATTTCACCCTTAGTCCTTTTTCCCCCGTTAAACTAGACATACCAATTCCTGCAACCATTCTTCATATATTTTAGTCTGCTGTCTCCTAATTATCTTAGTTATTCTTCTCTGTACTCAATCTAGAGTCTCAACATCTTTTTTATATCATGGTGACCAAAACTGGATGCAGTATTCCAAGTGTGTCTTACCAAGGCATTATAAAGTGGTACTAACATTTCACATGTTCTTGATTCTATCCCTCTATTAATGCAGCCTAGGACAGCATTGGCTTTTTTGACAGTTGCAGCACAGCTTAACTTAAGTAGAACTTAAACATTCACTTAGTGGTAATGACTAAAAGATATTGATAGACATTTCCTTCTTAAAATATATGTGAGGTAAGCAGAAAAACCTACACTATCAGGAGGAGTTTCAAGAAAAGAACATTCCTATGTTAATGTATGTGTTTCTGTGAACATGCCTAGGGAAAAAAGTCAGGAAGATTAGCAATCTTATAAACAAAGTGCAGGAAGAATCAGAAATAAAGAGAGACAAAGGGAAAGACAATTTGACTATCTGTCTCCTGCTGCTTCTTGTGGTCTACAGATTGTAAGATTCTGAGACACAGGGTCACGGAAGCCAAACCATCAACATAATTCTGCTTTAAAGCCACTAAGTGAGTAACTACCGGTACCACTATATTTTGGGGTAATTTGTATATTGATTTGATACTCCATAATAAAAGCTCTTTTTTCTGGTTTTATTTTTTTAAATTAATTAGTAAAAACAAGTAACAAAAAGGCAAAAAACAAAGAAGAGGGAAGGGACATATATACTGTACATACATAAAATAAACTTTGCACTAGAGTGATAGTTGAAGTTAAAATACTATTATTAAAAAAAAGTTAAAAGGGAAAACAATAACAAAAAAGAAAAAGCACAAAAACATTCTAATAGCCCCTCCTCTATTTTTCTTTTCTTAATTAGACCAATTAGTAATATTTGTTTTTAATTATGTTTTAATCTGTAGTTTTGGGATTTGCATTTTTATCTGGTTGTTAGCCGCCCTGAGTCCGCAAGGAGAAGGGCGGGATATAAATATAAACAATAAATAAACAATAAATAAATAAATCCCCCCCCCAACTGTAATTGCTTCATGTTGAACTCTTTATTTGACTTGAATCTGCAGTTCTTTATTTCCAAATATCTCCTTTTGACATGCACAGAACCCACTCCCAAGCACCAGCTATTAAGGAGACAGCAATGGGTATACTTAATGTAAACACAGACAGCTTCTCTGCAACATTATCAGATTGTGAGTGTAATTTTGAAACTCATCTTACCAATAAATAGAATATATATGATAATATTAATTCTTCAGGTTTGTCCTTTCCCTCATACTTCAGTGCTTCTGTCTATATGCATCAGTACAGATATTCTGTCTGTATCCATCCATATAACATTTTCATTCTATTTTTGAATTTCTTGATACATTTCATCAATTATGTGATTTAAAATTGTGTAAAATAAGTTGAGCTCCCCATTCTGAAGTATTTTGAAGCATATTGGCTATTGATGGAATAATTTGGCCTCTGTAAACCATGTAAAATTATATTTCAATTTGATTCAGAAATTTGATTCACTTCAAATATTAAACTTAATTTAAAAACTGATCCAATTCTGTTGAAAGTTTGACTCAAATTAGATTGGATTTTTAAATATAAAATAAAAATCACTGTATTGTTTCAGAGGCATGCAATATGATTTGACAATTAAAACAGACTTTCTAATTCAATTCATAAAGTCTATTCAAGTTGGAGAATTGATCCTTCAAATCAAATCTCCAAATTTTATCAAAATTATTTTTATATTATATTACTTTACACTTTAAATATCTCTGTTTAATGAGGGGGATATAGTACATTGGATGACTGATTTCTCCAACTTTTTCACAGAAAAAGAAAACATTTTCAGTAATTTCTCAATGACAGTAGTGTTTCAAAAGAAACAAAATATGAAGAGTTATTTCCTTAGAATGTAAATAAAGAACAGGAAGCCATTGATTATGCAAATTATTGAAGAGAAAATAGTAAAATGAAATATCAAATTTTTATATATAACGTTTGTTATGTCAAAATTTACCACATAGAGAAGACTTTTTTTAAGATTCTAGGGCTACTTTGGAAAGTGTAATGAAATAAAATAATAGAAGATAATATCTATCCCAACAATTTGAATATTTTATCTCTTACCACCAGCACTACTATACATACAATATCTCATATTTGGACACTAAGTAGCTGCTGGAATTCCAACAATTTGTATCCAGATTGTTTTAATCCAGTATATTTCACCATACCTATATAGTCTACATTTCTGGTGAAGAAAAATATTTGTGTGTGTGTATATATATATTAATGTATCTTATTCTGCATTTCTGAATTTTACTTGGAATGAATCATGGAGTTTTCCATTCTACAGAACATACTCAAAAATTAGTTATTTTCAGATTCAATGCACATTGAATCTGAAATCATGTTCATGTTTTCAATGCACCATCATTTCATTTCAAATATTTATACCTTAAATATCACTTTTTATATTCCTATACTCAAGCAACCTTTCTTTAAAAAGAAAGAGGTAAAAATCTAAAAATAGTATGCCAAAGAGGCTTATGAATTGTTGGGAAGATATAAATTATTATGCTTGATCGTACAATCTGCCAGATATTTAGACTGTTTTTGGCATTTTTATCCACTTATTGAGTCTTTCCCAAGGACCTGAGATAGGCAATTTCTGATTTTTGGTGAAGTTAAAGGTATCATCTCAGAATGTAAGCTGTTCCAAGTAAAACTGCTTTTTGCAATTGACTAATGGTGATGTGCCGATGAGGTTCAGGTGGTGTTCCAGATGTTTTGGAATTGTACCAATAACACCTCTTATTATTGGTAGTATCTTTGTTCCTTTTTTTTTAAATCACAGTCATTCTACTTCTATTTGCAGGTTTTTGTATTTTGTTTTTCTTCAGTTCTTTTACTTCTATTCTGCTGTCTCTACTACTGCCATATCCATTATTCAGAATAATTTGGCTTTCCTCCTACAATGTACAAAACCTGTGGTAAAATTATAGGGAAAAATGGTAAAATTATGGGAAAAAATATTTTAAAATCTTTTAAGCAATTATCTTAATATAGGTGCAATGGAGATACAGTCAAATGACTAGTTCAATAATTTTCTATTGTATTATATAGGTGTAATGAGTAAAAAAGGAAGCAAGGAATGGAATAGGTAGGGAGAGATACATTTTATCTCTTTAAAAACACATGGACTCAAAATATCATTTTAAAAGAAAAAGAACAAAAGAACAAAAGGCACACAATCATATTCAGTAAGCCACGTCATAAAAGAAATGATCACAATGATGGCACAAAAATAAATTAAAATAATAAAATTGGGGTGCTATGCTTCATGATTAGCAGGACTGCCCCAAAAATGCTTTTTCAGAACTGAAGAAGCTTTATGGATGAGAAGAAAAACACCTTCAAGGAAAAACAAAAAGTCCTTTTGAAAAAGCATCTTTTGGACAACCATGACCTGGATGACTAAAAATTTCCATATATATTAGCAGGACTATATATTCAACATTATGCTGTGGCTAGGAATATGAGAGAAGCATTGAAATAATTCTATACCCTAAATAAATACATGAACTTATGTTGACTAGAATCCAGTGTAGCCAAAATACATACAAATAAGCATCCGTTGATTTATCTTTGTTCCTTCTGTGTTCTTTTTTCTTCCTTTATTACAAAATGGACTTAAAAGATTTATGTCCTAGCAGCAAATAATACCTCAGACTTGTCCTGGTAGAATTATGACTGAGACAGTTGAACTCCAACAAGCCTTGCATTAGAAAACCTACTACAACAATTTTTTATTCATAATTATTATTGAGTAGCAAAAGGCACATTTAATTATCTCCATTATTGACCTGTTTCTGTGCAAGTCATTTATGTTATAAATCCTGGCATTATTGCCAAAGAGTAAGTTCATTGCCTGCATTCACCAGGAGACCAATGAAAAACCCTCTCTTTTTATTTATCCTGCTGTAGAACAATATCAACAACAACAAACAACAAAAATGGATTGTGTCTAAGGCAGTCTATCCTAAATGTGGAATCTTTGTCCACCCTTGACCAGTCTGGAGCATTGTCCAAATCCAGTGGAAGTAAATTGATGTATTTATTTATTGAATGCATATCCATCCACAATTTCACAATTCTCAGTGCTGTATAAGACACAAAAATAAAAAATAAATCAAGCATCCATGATAAAAGTAAAAAACAAATGACACAATGGCTTGATCTCTACAAGAAAACTGTCCTACAATACCAGTCTGACACTGAGAAGGAACATCTTTTAGCTTCTGCTCCTGCAGGTGTGGGGGTGGTGAGGAGTTTCTCTCTAGATGTTCCAGTAGTTTGGGCCAATTGAGGTTGGAGGAAGCAATCCTGCAGATGTCCATGTGCTAAGCTATAAAGGACTTGTAGATTAAAATCAGCATGTTAAATGGTACCTGGAATAATGTAGAAGGTAACCAGGACAAGGCCCATAGTATTGGTGTTATACATTCCTATCATCAGGAGCCTGATAACACATGGGTGGTTACATTTTGCATGAGTTGTAATTTCTGAGGAGTCTTTAACAGCAGTGTGACGTTGACAAGCCTTTGAAGGTAGTTCATATAAGAGTACAACCGATGAGTGCTGACACTACCTTTATTATAAGATTACAATAACAGAATCTTGCAAGTCTGAAAGCATGTTATTCTCCAAGAAATTACTTTTGTCAAGGACATCTGTATCACTACTAATGATTACTTCCAAACTTGGAACAGCTTACATTCTGCGATACTTTTAATATTATTAAAAAATCTGTCTATCCCAGGTCCTTATGAAGGAGCAATAAGTGGACAAAAATACCCAAAATAATAAAAGTTAATGTTATATTAACAATTTCATTCTAATCTCTCTCTCTCTCTCTCTCTCTCTCTCTCTCTCTCTCTCTCTCTCTCTCTCTCTCTCTCTCTCTCTCTCTCTCTCTCCCCCATGTTTATGTTCATAGTTTCATCTTAAAAAAACTTATATAGGGATAATATTTTGTGTTAACATATATGGATGCCCATATTTGAGCATTCCATTGTTTTTAAACTATTTAAGTTCATGTGAATCCTAAAGGTATTAGATTTCTATTTTAAAAAAAAAAAACAACTTTAATTGGAATACCCAGCTCTATAGGTCTCATGTTATCCTTCTTTTAATAAGCAAGATCTGTAATTGAGCAAACTTTGCAATGAGAAATAGGCACTCTGCCACATGGATTTACTTGCTGGACCAACCACAATCTTTCTTTCCCTCCCTCCCTCCCACTTTCATTAACATGATATACTTCATTAAACACAGAAGTGCTTTGTTGCATTAGTAGGTTTATAGAAAGTAGCCAGGTAGGCTCTTACACTTCCTGTGAGAAATGAATATTGACTTCCTCTAAAGAAGATGTAAATGGATTTGCTTAATAGGACTTGGGGCACAAGAGCAATTAATAATAGCTTATGTCATAGTGAAGGCTTTGTTCATATTTGAAGCAATAAATTGCAAGTATTAAATTTATATTTATTCAAAGTTAAACTCATTTGTAATTGACAGATTACTTAGCCTTAGGCTTTTAAGATCTTTTAGTATAATTAAATTAATAGAAGGTTATAGATCACGGTATGATAAGCAAAAAGCATGGACTTTAATATGACAGATATACAGAGAAAAGGCCATGTTAGTAGATCATTATTATCGGCTTACCTTCAGCAGAAATGCTACTGAAATCTTAAGAAAAGGAGAAAGGCCTTCCTAAGCCTAGAAAACAATATTTTATGAATATTCATTCCTTAATGCAAATAATAATAATAATAATAATAATGATAATGATAATGATAATGATAATGATAATGATAATGATAATGATAATAATAATAATAATAATAATAATAATAATAATAATAATAATAATAATAATAATAATAATAATAATAATAATAGGCAGTGAAGGGCTACTTAAGACCCCAGATGAAAAATGAAACTTCCCCTCCTTCTTTTTTGCTTCTTCCATAATGCCAGAGTGTAGTGTCAACAATTATGTCTCCTTTGTGTTAAAAGGAGATACTTTTCATCTTGAGATATCTGTAGATTTGTCACTGCCAGTAACTGTTCATATCTTCAGTTAGACATTGGGTGTACATTGGAGCAGAAAGAGGAGGAGTTATTCAGAATATTCTAATCTGATCATAGTATCAGTTGAGGTAGAATATCTGGCCATTAATGACTACTGATCTGGTTGGCTGTATATACTATGCCCAAATCATAGGCAGTATTATGTAAATATCTAAGTTTGGGAACAATAATGGAAGATGGATAAGTCACTTTTCTATCCATTTTACAGGCTTCCTGGATGTATCTATTTGGCCTCATCTATGCAAATCTAGATAGCCCCAAGACCTTAACAGCAGAGGTCTTTGTATGTTCTTACAGTTTTTAATCTTGTTTTAACTGGAAATTCAGTGATTTGGGGACACACACAGAGAGAGAAAATGAACCATGCATCTGATTTGTCTAGAGATTTTAGACAAAAGTGGTCCTTTTAAAATAGAGAGAGGTTACCATTACCATGCAGCATGTTTAGCTCATGTATTAACTGATGTATGGCACCAAAACAAACGAAGAAATCTCCCAAAGCAATAGTATAATTTCCCCTACTCTGGGGCTCTCAAAATAAATTGGATTTCAGTTTGCAGCCGGTATGCCCACTGGCCAGCCATTCCAATATACTGGAAGGTATCAGACAGGTATAGGAGCTGTTTCCTGGAAAGCTTTCATCTACATCTATTTCAACAGAAGAAATCTAGAAAACCAAAATTGTATTTTATTTACTTTCCAGCAAAGAAGGCCAAAATTAACCTTGCATGAAACTTTCAATTTTAAATACTAACCACAAGGGCTTCCAATTAGCATAAGGATTATAGTTCACAAGAAAGAGAAAGTCAATTCTTTCTTCCAATGTCACAGTCCTAAATGCCAATTCCCCCCACACATGAACACACACTATCTCTGTCACATATTCAGTGTTACTTGATTCAGGAGGGAAGTCCTCATTGCCCTCCATGATATATCATTCAAAACAACATAACATTATATTGAGTTCAGAAGCCTATGATACAGCTATGGCCACAGAGGTTGGTCAAAAGCAATCTAGTCAACAGCGCCATCCACATCAATCTGTAGACCACAGAGGCAAACCTTCAATAAAAATAGTGTACATAGTGTCAGTCAGAAGACCCAATCATTATATTTCAGATACTTGATGGGCCCTGTTGCCAAGTTCATGTGATCCTCTGCTACTTTTCTTAGAACTGCCATGCAGTGCATCATGTGCATTTTGGAACTGAGTCCTGCAGTAAACACCGATAGTTTGGGGAAGTGCAAGTATGTTACATGTGGGCTGAGCCTCAAAACATTCCAATGAGCTAAAGTGTGCGGTTCACAGTAGGGCTTGCAAAAAGTAGGGAGCAGATGACGCCTAACCACAAGTATTAAGCCTTTTCTGTCTGGAACACTGATGGCTGGCAAATGTTAAAAGACAACGGAAACAACTGTGGGCACATCCAAAGTTGCTCATTGAATTTGTTGCCTCAGCTGTATAATTAGTGGTGTGCCTCAATTTGGATTTTTAGCATTTTTGGGAAGCTGGTTAATTGTGAAAAACTCAAAAATGACTGTTCAATGAAAATGAAGCCAATATATGTGGACTACATTTAATGTTTCCCTTTTTTGTTCATGTTAGGATGAACAAATTTTAACAATATTGATCCAAATGCGGTTGTCCTTTGTGTTTACCCCTTAAAATTACTGGATGTGGGTTAGTCTCTAACTCAAGAAACACTATTAAGACTTATTTCAAAACTTTCTCCATCAGACAGTGCTTCCTTTTCTCAACTTTGTGCCATACTTTGGAAAAAAAAGTTCCATATTCATTTTTATTAACCCAATCATGATCTCACTTAATTTCTCTTTTCATAATAGATAGCACTATTATTTAAATCTATTTGGCTACCTATATTTAATTGGTTAGATTCAGTGATGTGAGTAGCACTTAAGGGAAAAGGAAGCTAAAACAGGGAAAGTGGTACTGCCTCCTCAGTTGTAGCCAATACAGAGGGAATCCAACAAGTGTGAATGTTTGCACACCAAAGTGAATATTATAACAAGCATAATTTTAGCAATAACTTGAACTGCGTACTTCCAGAAGTTGAAATAACTTCATCCACAAGAGAATGTTTGACTTATAATAAGTCAACATAATAAGTCTATGTTAATGAAAGTTAATGACTTTGGTGGGTTTACTGTTACTCCAATGCAATCTGAAAAAAAGAAATTGCATGACTTTATTCCATATGAAAATAAGGAGAACATTCAGTATAATTTCAAAGATTTCTTTTCTTTTCTTTTTCATTGTCCCACAAGGAAGACTTATTTAATTTTTGACAAGTACATAAAGACATATCCACATGTATATGTACTATGTATTATTTAGAAAAATACAGGATTTGCTATATAATTATTAAAATTATTAATCAACCACCATCACAACTGTCAGACCCCATTAAATACAAATTTAAGAGAATATGCAGCAACAGTCTCCAAACTCTTTGGTATAGGATACTATGGAGATCAGTGAGAGTCACTTTAGTTTAGTGGCTACGACACAAGGCTAAAATCCAGAAAACAGGGAGTTCTAGTCCCAGCAGTAATAAAAAATGACTCAAAAGTACACACACACACACACACAAAGATACACACATTAGGGTGATGGTTATTTTCCCAAATGAAATTGCTAAGGACAAATTATGACAAGTTCTATTTTATATATATGAACATGAAACTCAGCCCTAAGTATCTTAACAAGTAGTAATAGATACTACAAAAGTTATGTGTTTTTGATGATTTATGATATTGCAATTATAGACACACATTTCTGTTTCATGAAGGTTTTTTAAGACCAAAATTTATCCATGATTATATACAGTAGTATATTCTTTCAAGAAATATTACTTTTGTTTTTGTGAACATGGAAAGATCTTTCTTGGGTCCTAAATATCTAGGAACTCTTTTTTAAAATCCAACCATTTCTCACTATTAATCCTCTTCGCTCCCTCAGCCTTAAGAGTTAAGCAGTTAGACTTTACATTGAATATTTCTTCATTTTTAATTTTTGAAAAACTCTTCTCAGCAATTTCCTTTCTGAATATTTATTTCTTCAGTGTGACTGCCAATTCACTCTGGGCAACTAGCATCCAGTTAAAAACAATAATAAAATGGCAAAATATAAATGTACAGGTAGTCCTCAACATACAACAGTTCATTTAGTGACTGTTCAAAGTTACAATGGCACTGAAGAAAGTGACTTATGACCATTTCTCACACTTACAACCGTTGCAGCATCCCCATGATCACGTGATCAAAATTCAGATGCTTGGCAACTGGTTATATTTATGACGGTTGCAGAGTCCCGGGGTCATGTGATCCCCTTTTGTGCCCTTCTGACAAGCAAAGTCAATGAGGAATCCAGATTCACTTAATAACCGTGTTACTAACTTAACAAATGCAGCTGTGGCAAGAAAAATTGTAAAATGGGGCAAAACTCTCTTAACAAATGTTTCACTTAGCAACATAAATTTTGGGCTCAATTGTGCTCGAAACTCGAGGATTACCTGTATTTGTAACTGCTATTAAGATCAGAAGTCACTCCTTTCCTTTCCTTTCCTTTCCTTTCCTTTCCTTTCCTTTCCTTTCCTTACCTTACCTTACCTTACCTTTCTACTTTCTTTACACTTTTCATTTACTTATTACTTTACAGTATTTTACTCACTTTTTTCCTTCAAAATTTGTATTATTTTTATTCTTATATAGTGCCTTTAATAAAAAGTAAAATAATATACATTTCTAAAACAGCAATAGAAATACACTAGAAAAGAAACTAAAAACAAAAATCAACATGCATCATGCCTGAAGATACTCATATATCTATACAAATAAATCCCTTAAAAATGAGGTCACCTCCCTCCCTCGCCCAATGCCCAAGGCAAAAAAGCTTTTGCTTCAGAAAGTAAAAATACCGCAAGTTTGAAACAATTTTTTGTCCAGTTTTGCACACATATACATGTGAACCCACAGACAGACAAGATTGTCCTAAAAAACTGAGATTCCATCTTGCATGAAAATAACAATAGCATAATGAGGGAAAAGGCCTATTGAAGTAACAGACTAGACTTTTGTCATGGCAAAAGTTATATACTGAAGTAACAGACTAGACTTTTGTCATGGCAAAAGTTATATAGCTGGGGTAGAACACTGCTGTACACCTGCCTATAAAATATAAGTAAAGTAGCACAGTGATATCCCAAACAGATAGTAAACATTTATATTAGATATTTCACTAATCTCAGATGCTAACTGTAAATCAGCATGTGTCGGAACCCTATATTTCTATGGGCAGGGGTTTTCTTATCCTTTTCGGGTTCTGCCATACTTCGGGGAGGGGGAAGCTTGGGGTGCTGATGTATATTTCCTTTGCTTTATTTTCTGCTCTATCCTCTTTGATGATTCTCTAACGGGGTGAGAATGGAATGTGCTTCGGCCATCTGCCTTATCTCCGGCTGTGGAAGAAATGGCACAGACACCTAACAGCCTTGGAAGCAGTGCCTTATCATTCTGTTCCCACGGCGCTTTCACACCTGTGGATTGGCCTGTTTGGACCGTCTGGATGGACAGTTGGGGTTACTATGGACACTTTTGATTACTTAGTTCACACGGGAAACCCTCAGATCCTGTCTTCTATTCCTGCTGTCAACATCTCCCAATAAAAGTTCCTTTTGAAATGATGCTGTTTCAAGAGTTCTGCTTTCTTGGGAGGACTGATTGAGGCAGGTCCTTACAGCATGATCCTAATGACCAACTGACCAGTTGTACATGCTAGCAGTAGCAGCTGAAAAATAATTCCCCCAATGTCTGAGCTTTTTCGGTTAGAAAAGAGATTTCTCTTTCTGATAAGTTTGGGAGAAGTTTGGCAAAGGTTCCTGCTTGAACAGAGGCAACAACAGAGATGAACGTAGCAAAGCAGTGTAGGCTTCTTTGAAAGCACCTTTTTTAAAAAGATTTTTATCCTGCCTTTTGTTTTTCTTTTTCTATGTACAACGTATGGTGACAAACATACCTAGTACTCCTCCCTCCTCCTATTTTCCCCACAACAACAAACTTGTGAGGTGGGTTGGGCTAAGAGAGAGTGACTAGCTCAAAGTCACTAGCCCAGTTTTTATGCCTAAAGTCATATTAGAACTCAGAGCCTCCTGGTTTTTGAGCCACCATCTTCATCTGTACACCAGACTATCTCTCTAATCTTTTGAATGTACTTATAGTACATTCCTTCTCCTTATTTGAACTTCTCATTCACTGTCCCAAATAGTAATGGATGTGCAAGTTAAGCTAAACATAGTTTGGGTGTACACTACATGTAAATCAGTGAACCAAATATAGTCTTGCTGTAGTCTCTGGCATGGCTCATTCTTTAGATCCTGTAGTAGTATCATCTATTTTTAAGTGATATCTGTTGTGTGTCTGCATCAGCCTTTCCCAACCTATTGCACTGTAAACCCCATTGTCCCTGGCTAGTAAAGCCTATGCTGACTGAGCATTATGGGAATTGTAATACAGCTCTTCTTGAGCAGGGGAAAGAAAGCTTATACAGAATATGGCTTCCAGCATCAAAATCAGATTTATATGTTTTATTTGTGCAGCATACTGTAAGATTTAAACTGCTGTCTGAGAGCCTTAGGGTTGCTATATTTCACAGTGAAAATTAATTTGTTCAACTAAAAAGGATTTCCCTTCCATTTGTAACTACTCTAATGTTACTTTGGATAATAATATTCATAATATCGATAGCACCAGTATCATCCTGAACAGCATGAGAACGGCAGAGGGATAAAATCCTCGGTTTGAACAGGAGATTTGATTGGTTGTTCTGAAGTTCTTAGGATGGTAGCACTTGCTAAATTATTTCTTTTTATAGCAGCCTCCCCACAAGCTCCCCAAAATTGTGTGCAATTGTTTTGAATGAGTGATTCCCCACCACCACACACACGCACATTGCTAAAGGAACTTTGTATACTTTACATTGAAAAGGGGGTGAAGCAGTATACCACTGAAGATGGCAAAAGGATTATAGGGGACCACACCTGCCAATTTGACTCAGTCTTCTTTTAGAAGAGGCATGCGCACACACACACACACACACACAAACATAATTGTGACACACACATATTGAACTGCAAAATATTATCTGATGCTGAATTTTAACAATATTTTGCAAATATGGGCTTTCCTGCCAAATTATGAGGACTCCACATAGTTCTATGCTACTTCCCTATTTCTGTACATCCTTGTTCTTTAGTGAGTTTGTGTTTTGTAAAACTATTTCTTTCCATACTGATCTTTAAAGAAAAATATTTGTAGAAAGTCTCTTAGCTACTGCATGCAAAATACGATCTTGTGTTAGTATCATAGGTGTTTCCATCCATCATCAAGCAATAGAGAGAGAGAAAAATCTGAACAGCAATACACTATACCAGATGTCTTATAAATAAGAAAATGGATTAGGTAATAGTAAACTATTGTGAAAGTTATGAAATTTAGAATCACACATTGTTCACTAACATTAATTGCAATTTGTTTCCCTATTCACTCCCCACCCCCATACATCTTTTTACAGTGCTAATGAACTTCTGAACTATAATAAAAATAAGCCCCTGGGACATCAATATAAGTAGATTCCTATTGCTGCATAGATAGAATATGCATCCATTAAGTAAAACAATAAATTCTACCCCAAAATTGGGACTTAAATGGTTTGTGTTACATAACTACTGCTTTTTAAGGTCCCTTTTTGCGGGGTCTGGAGCTTTGAATTCATTCAAGGCAGTAAGCATTCCCTGTGTTTCTTTCAAACTTGAGTTGCAATCTTTAACCTTTAACCAGTTTTTTGAAATGGCTCAAATGAATTCATAGCCTTTTCTAAAAGAAGACTGAGTCAAATTAGCAGGTGTGGTCCCCAATTATCCTTTTCCCATCTTTACTGGTATACTGCTTTCCCCTCCCCTCTCCCCTTTTTCAATATAAAGTACCCAAAGTACCTTTAGCATCCTTCACTAAAATTCAGATTATTCTGAGCTTTAGCTTTTCTAGCGTTATGTTTCTAAATCTGGGCAACTGTTTTTAATGGTCTCTCTTTTTTCCCATCTCAGATATATATGCTATTGTTCCACAAAGCTTTTTTGAAGCCCTACCAGCTTCTTCACAGTTCTTCAAACTGGGAATGTCTTTAGTGTTGTTGGTTTTTTTTTTACTATCACCTTTTTTAAAAAAAGCTTCTTTCCCAGGTAATTTTTCTTGCTATTAGATCCTCATCATTGCTCTGAGTCTATTAAGATATATTTTCTGGATGGCTACTCTATACATTTCTCTATAACTGGGTGCATTTCTTTATACTCTAAATATTTTTTTAAGAATATGTTTTTGAATATATCCTTAAAATCAAACATTCCAGAATTTGATAGTGACTATTTCCCTCAAATTTCCCCTACATTTTTTCTACTTTCTTCCTAATAGCATCAAGTCTAGAATAGTTAGACTCCTTTGGGCTTCTTCTCCTATGAAGGAGAAACTCATCAGCAAGATAAATCAGGATTTTATATATCACACACTATTATTCAAATAAAAGCAAAGACTCAACTATATATTTTTAACAAACTAAAGTTTCATTAAACTTGTAAGTGAACTAAAGTTTAATGAAATAAAAGTAGCCATTGAACAGTAGCTAGCAACCATATTATTTAATCCTACATTTGCAATAACTAACTCCATTCTCCCCTCCCCAAATAATGTATTGTTTAGAAGTTCACATAAAGTTTATGTATTCAACTAAACCTCAGGAGCATAGTTATAAGAAACACATTTGACCCTTTTTAATGAAAAGTTACATACTGTTCTAATTTGCAGAGTTGCCAAGTTATATTATTCAAGTGAAGAGTTGTTTCGGGGGTGTTCCCCAAACTTCTCAAAACATTTGATTGAAATAACCAGATAAAGGGGGAAATCTGACTTTAAAAGCCAAAAGATCTCTAGACTACAAAATATGGTTATCAGACCATATAAATTCCTCAGTAAGTGAGCAAACATTATTTAGAGTCATTCTTTGATACTAGACCACCATTAAAATTCCTACCAGTCATATATTTACTGAATAAAAACTGCACATCCTAAACAAGTCAATCCAGTCTGCCAGCCTAATTTGAAACAAGGGTTTATTGGTTATGTTTTTTTCCCCTTCTAACTTTTCCTATGTTGTTTGCTTTGATAGCTGGTATAGATAACCCAGTGACATTTTTTTTCCTTTTAAAAATCTTGCTTACAGGAGTGATTTATTGTCAGTATCTTGATACCATCTGTAGAATAGAAACAATTAAAATATGAGAGGGGAAACAGAAAGGCGTCTGTGTAAAGAAAACGATTTGGAAAAAAAGAAATTGGCTCAAGCTTTTTCTGAGAATTTCTGGTCTTCAGCCTAAGGCCTGGTTGACAGACGCCTTAACAAATGGTGCTACTTTTTCTGGTTCCTTTGTATTAAATTAATTACACAAAGAGAAGCATTTTGCCTTTAGTTTCATATAAGGAAGAATCATTTTTAAATCAAACCGTCCCCGCATCTTCTAAACAATCTCTCATGACTTTTCCGCTATTTTCAGTTCCAACTAAATGAGCATCTTTTGTTTCAAAAGTGTCATTTCAAATTTCTATAAGGTTTAGGAATCTGCCTTTGAAAATTTTCAAGACAATCAGGAGAATTCTAAACATTTTGAATAGAATATCTGCAACCCAAACATTTTCCAGAAGCAGGTGAATAGGGCAGAAGACAGGATAGTGCACCTCTCCCTGTCTTGTCATGTACATCTCTTTTTTATAAATTTCCTAATGAGGAGAGCAAAGATTTCATTCAGGCTGATTTAAATCACTATTTCCATTATTTGTGCCATAGCCAAAAATTGGAATGCATAAATGAATAATATCATTGGTCCATTTAGAAGCAGGAAGGTATTACATTTTTAAAAGGTATTACATTTAAAAAAAAAATACTGTGGTTAGAACATTTATTTTTCCTTTGCTTTCAGTTCTGCTTTTTTTCTGTCTGTCACATACACAAAACAGAAATATCTACCATAGTAATAGTGGTATGGGCTTGCATCAGAAATTGTTTCTCTTTTGCAGTTTTTTGAAGGACAGTAAGTTGAGACAATGTTGCCTGGTTCCATAGCCCAGTGATGGCGAACCTTTTAGAGACTGAGTGCCCAAACTGCAACCCAAAACCCACTTATGCATCGTTGAGTGCCGGGTAGGTGTGGCCCATTGGCTGGGCGTGGGCGTGGCCCATTGGCTGGGGGTGGCCCATTGGCTGGGGGTGGCTGCAGTGGTAACGGCAGACTGGGTGGGACTAAAAAGTTCAATCAATCAATTCCAACTTTGCAAGATCTTTTTTTTTCCCGCGAGAAGTTGAAATTGACTGATTGAACCTTTTTTTTTTTTTTGCACACAGCGGCGGAGGCCTAAAGCAAAAAGGTTTTATAAAACCCAGCTGAAGGCCTAGGACTGGGGCAACGGCACGTGTGCCCACAGAGAGGGCTCTGAGTGCCGCCTCTGGCACCGTGCCATAGGTTCGCCATCACTGCCATAGCCATTCCAAAAAGTTCAGTAAAGAAAAGCTGGTCTTATAACCAAATTCTCATGGGGGGGGGTGGAGGTGGAAGGCCTCTTTGCTTAAAAAAAATATATTTTCAAAATTATACATTCTTAAAACTGAGTCAGACTAATTTTTTTCTCCTTAGGGAAGAAAAGCATTAACTGGATTTTGTGCTTGCTTCTCATAGATCTGTTGGAAAAAAACACCCATTCTTGCTTGCTTGTGAGATGCAGTTAAATTTCAGAGAATTTGTTTCCTTGTGAATAATGTTTTTTTAAGTAATAAAATAAATTATCAAAACACTTTTGCAGAATATCAACTGGAAGAAAAATGGGTTATTATTTTCAGGTTTGTCTTGTTGCTTATAGAAATTCTTAAGGAACAGATTACAATAAATATCGTTTGGGTGTTATTCCAATACCATTAATTCTAGTTATTTGATTCATTTCAGAGAACATATAGGAGAGAAACCTATATCATCTGCCTCTTTGAGAGGAGGAACATTAGGAAATTTGTGTCTGAGAAAACACATGGGGAACAGAAGGGTATGTGCTTCTAAAAGCAGGAATTTGCTTGTTAGATTTAAGAACACTAGTTTCTTATCCCAATAAAATGGGGTTAGAAGCTGGTCACTACAGAGACATACAGCCTATGGTTTCTTTTAAAAACAGATCTAAAGGAAGTTGGGAACACTGGGAAAGATCAGTCTAAACCACATAAGAACAAACATTTGATACTCCCACATAATAAAATCAATTTCCAATCATACCAAAATAGAAGAATCCCTTGGTAAAACAGGTCACACAAAGAGTCTACAGTTTTTCCATAATTCCTTTAAGAAAGAACATAAACATGTTTATATAAACACACACACCCATCATTTTCCACTTTGGGATAAACATCATTATGTAGAGCAGGGGTGTCAAATTGGCAGCCCATGGGCCACATGTGTCACACACTGGCCACGCCCACCCCAGCTCCACAAAGGCAAAAAACATTGCAATACGTCACGATACGTCACGTGACACGATCGAGTTTGATACCCGTGATGTAGAGAATAGTAAATAATAGGCAAAATAAATGAAAGGCGTGAGTTAAGAAAACGAAAAAAGGAAAAGAGAGCAAGTTTGATACAGTAGTGGAGGTGCTGGCCTAGAAAACAAGAGACTGTCAGTTCTAGCTCCACCTTAGCTAGGAAAGCCGGCTAGGTGACTTTGGGACAGTCACGTTTTGAGGGTTGTTGTGGTGAAAATAAGAGGAAGAAGGAGTATTGGTATGTTCGCTTCCTTGGTCTGTACATTAAAAAAGGCAGAAAAAATGTAAACAAAAAAAGAAAAAGAAAACAGTTGTACTTTTGCAAACCATTTTTACTTCTACCATATCTACACAACAATCAGTACATTTGATTTTTGTTCTTGAGAATTCTTTCCTTTCTCTTATTCTGTTGAGCAACAGCTTTCTCAGTCTTCCCCTTCTGCTTAACTCATTCCTAGATTTCTTTTGCAATTTAATCTTCATTTGTTGTCTCTATATCAGGGGTCCCCAACCCCTGTTTGGAACTGGGCTGTGCAAATGGTGGGGGAGAGCACATGCATGCCCACTGTTTATAGAAAGGGAGCTGTGCACACTCACACGTGCACCTAGCACTCACACAGAATCATCCTCTCTCCACCCCTCTGCCAAGCCGCCAAGACAGACAGAATGGGGATCTCTCTTCTATATGACCAGCCTCAATATACTTCTTTCATATGGGAGATTATTTTTGTACTCATCCCTTTTTTATTTAATATGGAATTTTTCCACACCATTTTCCTGTTAACACCTTGATCTTTAATAATGGTTTCTCTTTGTTGCATCATACAATCTATCTAATGTTCACTGAAAACCACTTTTGTTCTCTTCTCAGCCAACAAGAGAATTCTGATGCAATATTTCAGTGTTCAAAGAATTGGTGCAATGTGAGCTTGTTTGTTTTCTTGCAGATATTTCATTACCCGACAAGGCAACATCATTAGTGCTAGAAAGGAGTAGGGTTTGCACACTGTTTAAAGTGCTTTGCCCTGTCATGGATACCCACACAACTTTAGCAAAAAGTGCCTGACCACTTAATCCACTACAGCACAACCAACGCAAGCATTGACATACATCAAAAACCTACCAGAAACAACCCACAGACAATTACAACCACATGGCAGGCAGTGGTCCCATCATTTTTTAAGATGGCCATCATCTTGCCAGTGCCAAAAAAGTCCACAATTACAGGCCTCAATGATTACCGTCCGGTTGCAGACATCCACCATCATGAAATGCTTTGAGAAGCTGATAAAGGACATTATTGTATCCAGCCTCCCACCAGCATTTGACCCGCTTCAGTTTGCCTACCGACCAAATCGGTCTACGGAGGATGCTATTTCTTCCGTTCTCCATCTGAGCTTGAAGCACTTAGAGGAAAGAAATACTCACGTGCGTTTGTTGTTTGTCAACTTCAGTTCGACGTTTAACACAATCATTCCCCAGAATCTAGTAGACAAACTGGGTCTTTTAAGCTTAAACACTCCTTTGTGCAACTGGATTCTTGATTTTCTTATCAACAGGCCCCAATATGTGTGAGTTGGAACAAATACCTCTAATACCATTTTTTTGAACACAGGTTCTCCTCAGGGCTGCAACTTGTCTGCTGCTGTTCACCCTGTTGACCCATGACTGTTGTTCTAGGTTTGCCACCAACCATATTGTGAAGTTCACAGATGATACAACAGTAGTGGGCCTTATTCAGGATGACAAGGTGGAAACTTATCGCAAGGAGGTTGAAGGGTTGGTGAACTGGTGTAAGGAAAACAGCCTAGTTTTAAATACCGGAAAAACCAAAGAGATCATTGTCGATTTCAGAAAAGGCAGGCACAGCCACACTTCTCTATGCATTAATGATTCACCTGTGGAGATGGTTACCAGCATGAAATTCCTGGGTGTGCAGCTAACGAGTAGGCTGGCTTGGTCGCACAACAGTGAGAAACTGGTGAAGCGGGCACAGCAGTGCCTGCATTTTCTGTGTCGCATGAGAAAAGCACATCTTCTTTCCCCTGTCCTAACCACTTTCTACAGGGGGATGATCAAGAGCGTCCTGTCATATGGCATCACAGGTGCAGAGAGTGGTGAGAATGGCCAAAAAGATCATTGGCAGTTCCCTCCTTCCCATCCAGGACATAGCACAGAAGCATTGCTTGAGCAGGGTCCATAGGATTATCTGGGACACTACATATCCTCTTCGCGACCTGTTTTCCTTGTTACCTTCTGGGAGGAGGCTTCGTGGTATCCGTAGCAGAACATCCAGATTCAGCCATAGTTTCATTCCATACAGCATTAACCTCGTGAACTCTCAAGCTTCCTCCTTCTATTATATATTCAAGATGGACAATACTTAATATTTATTTGCTATGTATATGTAGGGGTGTGGGTCTATACATATGTTGTACATAGTATGTTTAGGTGTGTGTCATGTATGTGTTTCACTTTGAGAGCGGGCAAGTAAATTTCATTTTTGATGTGTGCCGTTGTGCCCACAGTAAAAAAATGACAATAAAGCTTATCTTATCTTAACTAGAGCCCTCCAAAACATCTTAAGTAAACCAAAGGATACAGTAGCTCTAGAAGAGAAAAACCTGGAGTCATCTACTGTTAGGACTGCATCAGCCACTATGTAAGACAAACAGGCAGAAAACTAGCAATGTGCATCCATGAACAGAAAACTAGAAATCAGAAGGCATGACGAAAACTCCTTAATTATATAACACATGTATAACAACTTAATCCAAGAACCACCAAGACCACTTTCACCAACACTGACATGGCAAGACACTTGTATATACACAGAGTGCAAACCTCACTCCCTTCTAGCACTGATGATGCTACCTATTTAGGTAATGAAATGTCTGCAAGAAAACAACCAAGCTCAGAAAGCAACACATTTCTGTGTTTATTGAATTACATTTCTTTCAAATTTACCCTGCTTACGAAGGGCACTTTTTTCTATTTGAGCATATTTTTCAACCTATTTGCAAATCTTTTAGATTTGTGCCAGCTGCAAGTCTACTACATATGCTTGGCAGTTCTTTATTACAAACATTTTGAGCAACATATTAACTAAGAAAATCCCTTCAAAGATATTATTTGTTTCTTTTGCCCAGTTTGACTCATTGCTTATGACTTATCAAATAAATGTGGACCAATTTTCTAGTCCAGATTTCCTGAGCTTATTTATGAGCAAGTCATATGGAACTGCATTGCCAGATCAGGGCTTTGTGAGCTTTCAGACACATTTGGTCCATTTACTGCCAAGAAAATATGAGTTTTCCCTCTTATGCTCTTGAAGGGATATTCTCTGCCAACATACCAATAGAAAAGTGCTGTGGATTTGATCATATTTATTTTGGCAGATCTGTATTTGCAGATTTATTAATTCATTTATAGATCCAGAAATTATTAGGCAATATTTTTTTTTAAAAAAAACACCTATTTTTAAAGCTCATTTTTTTAAAAATTCACTTTGGTATGCTGATAATTAAGAAAACTTAATATTTTAGTTTATTAGAAACCAGCACATTGATAAACGAAGAGATGAATGTTCTTCCTAAATCTGAACCTTTCTCCTTATCCCCAGTGATATCTACACTGGGATGGCAAGAGAAGGAAACTAAGCAGTAGGATGATGGATACATAAAATGGTCTTCCACGACCTCCCCTTTTCAACCATGCTGGCATGACCACCATCATGCCTCCCTGGCAGATGTTTACCCTTAACAAAGCCTTAAGGCTCACATTGCTCCACACAGTTAATTCAGAATGGTGGTTCGCTAGACTTGTCCGACTGTTTTCCCAGGCCCTTCATCTCCAGAACCCCAGCCTAGGTTCCAGGATTTGATGGCATTCCTAGAATTACATAATTTATAATTATTCTATAGAATTATACCAGTATCTTCTGATTATTTCTGCATAATGATGTACACTTAACAATTCTACAAAATTAATGAATTATCATGAAACTCTATATTTATAATTCTATAGGGCCACAGACTGCTCCAGACTGCTGCTATATGCTATGTGTCAGACCAGTCTATGTGCTACACATCGGCAGCTGGAGAACACCTCATCTGCCATAAAAATGAATGGCTGCCATTCACTTTCATAACAGATAATAAAGCATTGCATATATGGATCATCACTGTTATGGAGGCACTCCCCTTAATATAGATATATATGCCTACTTTAGATGATAGAGCCACGGTGGCACAGGGGTTAGAATGAAGTATTGCAGGTTAATTCTGCCGACTGCCAGTAGTTCGATTCTCACTGGCTCAAGGTTGACTCAGCCTTCCATCCTTCCGAGGTAGTTGAGGGCAATATGCTGATTTTGTAAGCCGCTTAGAGAGGGCTGTAAAGCACTAGTCTAAGTGCTATTGCTATTACATGATAAAGATACTGAATTCATAGATGGTCCAACAGCTGCCGTGAGCATATCACTTCCAGGTTTGCCAAACACAGCTATCTCAGTCTTCTAAGATGTCCTGACCATCCAAGTGATAAGCTATTGTGATCATTATTTATTTCACATAAAACATTTTTCTACCACTCATTTTCTCAATACTAAATTGGTTTTAATGAGATGGGACAATAGTGAAATAAAATATTGCAGCACACAATAAGCCTCCATCAAAAGAAACCAAAGTTGGGCAACCAGTGACCCTGAACACCTTCTCACTTAAAGAAATGGGAAGCATAATAGTCATAATATTCAGCATAGAGAAGCAGCTCCAACACGTGGCAAAGTCCTTATGTGCCAATGTTATCAGTAGTTGCACAAAACTATAGTGTAGATTTTAAAGCTGTCAGTGTGCAAGAGTGTGATTTGCTAAGAATACTGTCAAGGCATTGTTCTTTCTCCTTGCTTATATATACATATAGATTGTGTTATTAATAATATTAGATTGCCCCCCCAATATTTATTTATTTGTTTGTTTGTTTTGTTAAGGTTGCTCAACTCCAGAAAGACTCTGGCAGCTTACAACATGTGCAATACATTAGTTTAAAGCACAACTAAAGCAACGTGACTGCCTGGACTTCTTTACATTCTCTTTCTGATCAAAACTAATTGTGGGACAGCTTATGAATTAATTATACTAAAGCCTGATGGTGACAAGTCTCTTTCAACCATTGTGATAAACATTTTCCAGATATAAAGTTATTTAGTTGTCAGAGAAGCAATGTCGTTTTCCTAAATAATCTGTGAATATAGAATGAATGGCTGGTGCCTTGTGAACCTTTGCTTAAATTTAATTGAATGTTTTTGCAAACAAATGCAACAATGTTAACACTTTCACCCAGTGGCCCCCAACCTTTTGGGTACCAGGAACCGGTTCTATGGAGAGACATTTTTCCATGGACAAGAGGGGGCATAGATTTCATGTACTGTTTCTGGCATGCCATGGACAAGGGGTTTAATCTGAACCAAATTGCTTGACTTACCACATAGGCAAAGCTGTTCCTCTTAACAATGGCTAAAGCCTTCAGAAATAGCAGAGCCATCAAGGTTGAGTATGTGAGGCTCTGAGAATAGTGTGTAACATCCGATGGGGTATTAATGGTGAGGAGTGCCTAGAGTCAGAGGAATACTGTCTGTTACAAAACTGTTAAATAAAGATTTGATTGAGAAGTATTGTTCTAACATTGTTCCAAATCATATCAGGGCAGAAAGCCCATTCAATTCTTCTTGGAGCAGAATGGTTCTCTACTGGAAGGGAAATACTCTATTTATGAGATTTTTTTTCCAGCAAAATTCATCTTGGCACCCCCTTAGATTAGTACTGAAGGAAAAGAGAAAAAGGAATCTCAGCTAAGAATTTGTGACATCTGAAGATGCTGGCAAGGTAGCTAAGAATAGAGAATGGAAACTTTTTTTCATTTATTAAAATATTTGCACAGGGTTGTGTGAATGACTGAGTTAGTCCATAGAGAATTCATCTCCTTTCTTATAATCACTGATGTTTCAGGATTTCTTGACTAATGCATAATACGACTCCTGGCATTTGATCCCATGTCAAACAATCATTGCTATAATTAAGCCACCCAGAGCTATGAGTTCAGGCTGCATCCTGTATCTGTTTACCTGGATTCTGATCAGGATTTACCTCTGAGTTGACGGGAATTAAATTAAGTCCCTGAGCTGCCTATCAAAAAGAAACAACAAAGGTGAACAAAGATGAATCAATGTTTTAAACTATACCTAGATGTTGGGAAGGGAAGTATTTTGGCCTTCAAAATACTTTCAGAAGATTGTATAACATACATAGTTATATCACACCTACTTTTCGCTAATAAGGGCAAAAGGGCAAATATACAACAATAAGTTGAATTAGTCCCAATCTGCATTTTAGAAATGCAAACCAGATGGTATTTAAAAGCTAAAAATAATCTCTCAGGATGTTCTTATAACAGAGAACTGTGGCCAAAGACCACCTCCAAACCACTTGTATTTTCTGGGCATCTGGTTTCTGTTCTGTTCTGTGCGTTGTGTAGTGTCTGTTGCCAATGAGCTATTTCCTGGGCTTTTAAGATCTTTTGAAGCTCAAGAATTTTTTCTGTGAAGGCTCCAAAATCTGTCTGGACTAAAAAGGTAATGTAGGATGGTGTAAGGCAGTCCCTTACTTCTGACAAATAGGACTCAGATGCCAAGGATTAGATGAATGACTCAGACCATGCTAGCTGATTATTCCACAAGCTATAGCTTGGCCTTTCCTTTCATTTTTTAAAATGGATTGTTCATCTGACAATTGATCACGTCCTCTGGGTTGTAGCAATCTTATTCCATGATGGGTTTCCTCATCCCTCAACCACAAGATCCCTGGTGAGGTGGTTGTTCAGTCTCTTCTTAAAACTTCCAGTGTTGGAGCATTCACAGCTTCTGGAGGCAGGTTGTTCCATTGGTTAATTGTTCTAACTGTCAGGAAGTTTCTCCTTAGTTCTAGGTTGCTTCTCTCCTTGATTAGTTTACATCCATTGCTTCTTGTCCTGCCTTCAGGCGCTTTGGAGAATACCTTGACTCCCTCTTCTTTGTGGCAGCCCCTGAGATATTGGAACACTGCTATCATGTCACCCCTAGTCCTTCTCTTCATTAAAATAGACATACCCAATTCCAGCAGCCATTCCTTATATGTTTTAGCCTCCAGTCCCCTAATCATCTTTGTTGCTCTTCTCTGTACTCTTTCTAGAGTCTCAACATCTTTTTTACATGGTGGTGCCCAAAACTGGATGCAGTATTCCAAGTGTGGCCTTAGAATACTGCATCCAATTTTAGTCACCATGATGTAAAAAAGATGTTGAGACTTTGCAAGCAAACTTTGCAAGCTTGGAGTTTGATCCTGATGGGGCTCAAGGTTAACTCAGTCTTTCATCCTTCCAAGGTTGATAAAATGAGGGCCCAGACTGATGGGCCAATAATTCTACGGCATAAACCATCCAGACAGAGAGTGCTTATGCTAGACTCTAGGAGGAGGGGGAAAGGAGGGAAACTACAAAGTACTTTGTGACAGCCAGAGACAATAGTTCAAGGACACTCGGCCAGAGAGAAAAATGCAGCTGCATTCCAAGAATGACCAGTCTGAAAAATCTGGTTTGAATATGATTGGACACAAGGGGACCAATGGGAGGGCAGATGGGGGAAACACAGGGGATTTCACTGGGGAATTGGTGTGGGAACTTCAGATCTGCTTTACTGTACCTTACTTGACTTTAGTAAAATTATACCTTACTCTAAAAATGGAATCATGGGGACTTCCAGTTTTGTGCCGTAGCACACGGCCACAGGATAGCGAAGCTTCACTCCCCGAGGCCAGTTTCATCCTGCTAGGGGGACCCTAAATGAGTCTGAAGTTGCCCCAAAGAGGTGACCATGAAGAAGGGGTGCTCCGTTGATCATGAAATGACAGTGGTCATTTCATTCGATCTGGGGGAAGCCCTCTGACCCAACAGCAGAAAGGCAAGCTGTACATCAGCGTCTAGCTCAAGCTACCTGCAGCTGAGTCCAAGAGCATGAACAAGAACATTGGTGAACAGCAGGCTTGGAACTGGTGAGAGTATCGATCTTCTCTCTTCTATCTACTAACTGAATCCTTGGGAAAGACCCCCAAAGGAAGAAAACCTCCAAAAGTGAAGGTAGGGGACTATATCCCCATTCCCTCATAGACAGAAGCGGCAAATTAATACTAAGGGGGAAAGAAATAGACTGAAATTAAATTTAAAATACTACAGTCTGGACAAATCTAGAAACTAAAAAAAAACTGTTAAGACTACACCTAAAAGGGTTTTAATGAAATTATAAAAATATATAACAATAATAATTTTTGTCTGAAAAAAACTGGAAAATGAACAACTACTGACATCTAGTGGAGAATTGGAGCACAGAACACTAACAATAATGGCCCAGAAACTGGCAGGACACCTAGAAACAAAGAATAATCTGTTCCCATAAATTTTAAATAACTTTGAAGACAGCTGGGAAAAAGAAAGAGCTGGCCCAGCCATAAGATTAAAAAGTGTCCAAAAGAAAAATACCTGGACTGTTGACTAAATTTAAGAATTGTTTAGAGAAAAAGAAAAACTTTGGCTCTTGGCCAAATCTTTTAGAGGAGAATCTACAGGAAGGACTTAAGGTGGCTTAACATATTGAATTGCAATTTTGACTGATTGATAATTAACCCCTGAACTAAAATATTGATGAAAGACTATTTTAAGGGGGGAGACAACATAGATATCGTACACTTATCAACAAATGAGAAGACACCACATTCAATATTCATTCCTGAAGGATTTAGCCTGGAACATCAAAGACTCTCAGAAGCAATATTTCAAGGCAAGACAAATACTTTCCAAGAGGAAATGTACGCAATGTTATGACATATACAAATGACAATAGATTTAAACCACAAGGAAATCCAGAACAACTTTGATGACATAAATAAGCACATCTCTAATCTAAATCTACAATCAAAAAACATGCAGAAAATGATGGCGAATGAACAAACAAATCAGATAACAGAACACAAATTAGAAGAACTGGATCATATTGACAAAGTTACAAATGAAAAGAATTACAATACAACACAATTAGGAAAAAACCTACAAGATTTTGATATAACAATAAAAATGGAGTGGACTATAGAATTCCCAAGAGAATCATTAGAGTTTGGGAGACAGACAGTATATATCCTACCTATTCTATCTTCTTATTACCAACAATTCTTGCAAAAACACAGGAACTGCCGGGTAAGTGGAATATATCAACTTGGAAAGCTATTCGGTAAAAGAAGAAAGCTAGAGACAGATTCAAGAGATTTGACTCGCCCTACCAGATGGAGTATTACATGAGTAAACACTTGTTTGAATATGGTTAAAAGAATAGAGAACTTTGAACATAAAGGGGCGCTATAACAAGAGGGTTAAGAGATTTAAGTAATATAGTATGTTTTACAATATATGAAAAGTAAAAATATTGGGATGATGTAACTTTTATAAATATAAGCTGATCAGAAAGGATGTTATACCCAGATGTTATAAGATAGACAAGAAGCACAGTATTTTTATAATACATGAAATATGAAAATATTAGGATGGTGTACCTAAATGGAAAAATTTGGATATCTAGATGACTAACTTTGAGAAAATCGTCTGATAAAAATGGATTGAATAAAAGGGGGAATTAAGCTTAAACAAAAATCACAAAAATAGAATGCATGGTGAACTAATGAGATGATGGTTATAAAATAATATAAGATGATAAAAAATGTTATACATAGATGTTATCACTATCTGTATAAACATGAAAAAATGTCTTTATTTAATCATTTATATATTGAAAATATTAAGAATTATATTTGTTTAAGGTTGAAGGAGAATACAAATGGGAGAAGGGAAGATCAAAGAAATATATTATTAATTAATACACTAATTTTGGAATTATCAAATTTAATCATTATTGACTGTTAATTAATTATTATTGCCTTTCCCCCCCTCAAATATATAAACCAAGACAACATGCTGTACACCAGGCACTGGAGATTGTTACTGTTAAAAACCAGTAAAATATTTTTTTAAAAAAATAAATAAAAATGGAATCATGGATCGTTCTTCCCTAGGGTTCAAATCGAGGCAGGAGTGGCAGTAAATGAGCCCAAATGCCAAGTACTATTGTAATTATTGAAGAGAAGCCAGGAAGATGTGCAAAACTAAATATGGTAATGTTCCACATCATGTAACGGGGAAAAATTATTGCCTCACCTGTACAATATTGCCATCTATATACAATATCTGGCCCCACATTATGCCAGTTTTTTTTCCAGGATGGACCATTTGCTAGGCTTTCTAGGAGCCTGGATATGATTTCCAATCAGAAAGGATCAGGTTGGGAAGAGCTGAAAGTTGAAAACCAACAGTTATTCTGAGTAAGGAGATTCTTATAAATGATTTCATGTCCAAGATTTATGATGGAATTGAGGGAGCTAGTAAATAAGAGACACAATTTATTGTAGCAGTTAAGGCTGCAGACTAAATACTGGGAGACTGTGAATTCTAGACCTGCCTTAGATAGAAAGCACCTGGGTGACCCTGGGTCAGTCACTCTGTCTCAGCCCTAGGAATAAGGTAATGGCAAACCACTTCTGAATTCTTGCCAAAAAAAATTGCAGGGATGAGTCCAGGCATTTACCAGGAGACAAAATTGACTTGAAGGCAATGATGATGGTGATGGTGATGGTGATGGTGATGTAAATAAGTGTCCTTGATAACTGTCAATATAGCAATTGCCAGTTTGGAGTAGTGATTAAGACAGAAGGCTAGAAACTGGGAGACCATGGGTTCTAGTCCAGCCTTAGCCATGAAAGCCACATGGATGACCTTGGGCCAGTAACACATTCTCAGCATACCTCACAGGGTTGTATGGGGAAAATAGGAGGAAGAAGGATATGTTTGCCACCTTGAGTTTATTATTATTATTATAACAATAATAAAGGTGGTATATAAATTAATATAGGGATATTTAACTACTTTTGGAAATTTTCTATTTTTTCCCAAAAATTCTCCTATGTTTTATCTTGGATTTAAACATGCCAAAGATGAGGAAGACAAGAAGAAGAGGAGAACCCTCCCGATATCTGCTTTTTAAAAAACATAATATGTCCCTTTTGGTATTATGTTTCTGTTGGGTTTTATTATTATTACAGCGTGTTATTTTAAAACTTTCACTGGGGACTTCTTTGTGGCAGAAAACAAAAATATCACAAATAGGGATTTAAGGGAAATCCAAATTGCACTACCAGAATTCCAAGGTTCCTGGTCTCATTTCCAAATAAAGGAGGTCCAGATGCAGTTATTGCTCCCATAAAGATATAGGCTTACTGTAAATGCCTTGCCTTGTTTTCACTCCTGACTTTTAATTGTAGGAAATTCTCTGGACAAGTGGCACATCATACACTAAAGTTGCTTCTGGGTGAAGGTGGGGATTGTCTCCTTTCTCACATTTGAAGTGGTGGAATATCAAATCCACTTTAATGTAGGATATTCTCTCGCTCTCCCCCTCCCTTTTCTCTTTAAGAAAATACTGTATTTTTTAAGAGAGTCATTTTGAGTTATCTCTTAAGCTAACATATAAGTAAGCTATTGTATAAGTGTGCTTTGATTAGTAACTGAGCAAAAAATCAGGGTACATTTTGGGTGAAGTCAATTGCCCCCTCCCCTCTTCCATGCACATATTACAGCAGAGGTACTGCATGAGTGTCAGAAAGCAGGATTTTCCTTCGATCTCAAGGTAGCTCTTTTTTACTTACACTATTGCCATAGAAATGAATGTTGGCTGTCACTCATTTTTATACAAGATGTTAAAGTTGCTACAGCATTTTAAAAATTAAGGCTTATGTAGCTGTTGCCTCCAGGCTGTGGATTGTCAAATGACATCTCCTTCATGTATATTCATCCAGTAATTTAGGAGTCATTCAATGTCTTAAATTAAAAACTGTGGCTGTTTGTATAGGACATGTTGGATCCTGTGTGAAATCATGGGGCACAAAAACTAGGATAGACAGTGGTGACAATTCCACCCAAGAGCACAATATAAAACAAAAGTAAGTTATCAGCTCATAGAATCCTAGAGTTGAAAGGGCCACTTAAGTTATCAAATCCAAGCTCTGCTCTGTGCAGAAATTCAGATTAAAGCATCTGGCCATTGATTATTTATTGAAGAAGAGCTCTGGGTAATACTTTTTATTGTTGAGTTGTTCTTGTTGTTGGGTCTTTCATAATATTCAAGTGGAACCTACATTCCTATGTCATTTATGTGTCCTGTGGTGATTGTAGAGAACTGATCATGATTTTCATTTTAAGACATGTCTTCAGGCACTTGGAAAGCTCTATTATATCTCCCTTCAGTCTGGATATCTCTAAATGCTCAAGATAGGAAAATCACAGCAAAGCTATCTAGCTAAAGCATTGCTTTATGTCAGCTTCTGAAATTTTGTAGTAAGAAGACAACCTTTTTTGAAGTCTTCAAACAAAGAATTCCAAGAAGCTAACCTGGCATCACAACAAAATAAAGAATTAGGGGGTTTTAAAATATATTTTATTAATTTTTTACAATAACATTCTTTAGACTTCCAGTTCTGCCTCATAGTGACATGGCCGAGGGATTGCAGAGCTCTGCACCACACAGCTGGTTTCGCCCTGCCAAGGGATCCTAAATGGGTCGAAAGTCACCCCAGAGAGGCGACAAAGTAGAAGGGGTACCCCGATGATTGCAGAATTATGGCAGTTGATTCTTTTGATCTGGGGAAAGCCCTCCAATCCGACAGGAGAAAGGCTAGCTGCACATCAGTGTCTAACCCAAGCTACCAGCAGCCAAAGTCCAAAAGCACGAACCAGAACAATGGTGAACAGCGTGCTTGGAACTGGGTGAGAATATCGATCTTCTCTCTTCTATTTTGTAATTGATTCCCTAGAAAAGATCCCTAAAGCAAGAAATCCTCCAAAACTGAGAAGGGAGGGGACTGAAATGAAATTAACAATATTATAGTCTGGATAAATCTGAAAATTAACAATATTCTAGTCTGGATAAATCTGAAAATTAAGAAAACCGTTAAGATTTTACATCTGAAAGAGTTTTGATGAAATTATTAAAAAAGAATTCTTTATTTGAAAAGTTGGAAAATGAATAACTACTGACATCTAGTGGAGGATTAGAGTATAGAACAACAGCAACACTGACTCAGACATTGGCAAGGTGCCCAGAAACAAAGAATAATCTGTTCCCTTGAACCTTAGTGACCTTCAGCCAAATAGAAAACAGTTGGGAACAAGGAAAGAAAAGATACTGGGCCATTTACTACAGACTGAGAACTATATTTGTTTTAAAAACTGCTGACCTTCTGGGATTATAAATATTTAGTAAGCTGTGGTCTTTAAGCTCAAGAATTGTCTGCAGAAAAAGAAAAACTTTGACTGTTGGCTAATCTTCTAGAGGGGGATTTTACTGGATATTCAAACATTCTGGACTGAAACTTTGGCTGGTAGATAAATTGTAAGACCCCTGAAGAGAAGAACTGTTATAAAATACTCCCTTCAGTGGTGCTTTGGTAATAGGAAATGCATTGGATTATAAAAAACTATATATAAAAATAAGAACTATATAAGATTTGGTTGTTTGGACTTTAATACTGGCTTGTTTAAAAGGCTAAACACAGAACACAGAGACTATGGGCCTGGTGAAAGAACATCTGGAAAGGGAGATAAAATGGATGTTGCATAGCTATCTAAAAGAGGTAGGAAACTACATCTAATATCCCCTTCTGAAGGCCCCAGCCTGGAACATCAGAGATCTGCAGAAACAACACTTCAAGACATGACAAATACTTTCCAGGAGGAAATGTATGCAATGCTGTGACAGATTCATTTGACAATTATTTCAAATCATGATGAGATTAAAAACAACTTTGATGGCATAAATGAGCATATTTCCAACTTAAACTTACAAGTAAAAAAATTCTCAGAAAATGATAAAGAATGAACAAACAAACCAGATAATAGAACACAAATCAGTGACCCAAAGAGGGAAGCTATAGAGGAAGAGAACTACAAATTAATACAAAAAAAGAAAAGAAAACTTGCAAGGTTTTGCCACAACAATGGAAATGGAAAAGATATCCTATTTTTCAAGATCTCAAAATCAACTAGGTTGAAAAGAAGACCTAATAAAATGGACTATAGAGCAACCAGGACAATCATTAAAGTTTGGGAGACAAAAAATACATATCTGATCTAACTTGTTTCTTCTATTCCCAACAACATTTACAAAAATACATTTACAAAAACCCCTGGGTATGTCGAACACACTAATTTGGAAAGCTACCTGGCAAAAGAAAAGGTTAGAATCAGATCTGACAGATTTGATGCGACTTACCAGATGGAGTACTATATGATTAAATAACTGTTTGAATACAGTTAAAAGAATAGATAAATTATGGATATAAAGGGGTCTCACAATAAGAGAGATAAGATATATAAGTAGTATAGCAATTTCTATAATATATGAAATATAAAAATATTGGGATGGTGCACATGAATGAAAAGGTTGGATATTTAAAGGTTATTAACTTTGAGAAAATTATGACTGATAAGAATGGTTTGAATACAGAGGGGAAATTAAGCTTAAATAAAAATCTTGAAAACAGGACATACAGTGACCTAACAAGATGACTTTTATAAACACAATTGAAATATAAACTGATAAGAGAAGATGATATATGCTGATGTTGCTGTTATTTGTATGAACACAAGAAAAAGGTTTATATTTAACTTTATATGTATTGAATTTTAAGAATAATATTTACTTAATGGTGACAAAAGTAGAATACTATTGGATGAAGAGAAAATCAAAGAAATATATCATTAATTAATATATTGATTATTGAACTTTAGAAATTAATTATTATTGATTGTTTTTTAAACATATGAACCCAGACAACACGCTGTTTACTGAAGAACCAGGGTTTTTTGGGGGGGTGGAATGGAAGAATTGAAGAGGGCTAAATAAAATAGGCACCAATTTTTCTTATTATTTCATTAAACAAAATAATACTAAGAAGGGTCTTGTATCTGTGAACTGTTAAGAGAAAAAGAAAACAAAATTGGTGCTATAGAAAGCTTTCAGGTCATGAGTTCCTCATCTCTTCTTTATGAAACCTGGGGACCATCTGATATGGATAATATTAGTTCTTCTGGAGGCTTCCACAAGTTATGAGCTACAGCAGGATTGAGGAACTATGGCAACTTTACAACTTTACATGGCTGGCTCAAGAATTCTGGGAGTTGAAGTCAGAGGTCGTAGGTCATAAAATTGCCATAGGTGTCCACCCTTGACCTACAGGCTACTGCGGACCTACTAATTGTGCTCAGCAGTGTCCCAGAGACTCAATAAACTATATAGCTGGAGCTTTTCTGAATTTACAAAATCAGTGTGCATATGTGAAATAAATACCTAGCAGACCATAATAGATTTCTTATTGTGGGATTTTTTTTCCTAGTCACTCTGCAGGCCTTTTCAATGTTAATATAATTAATAATATAATTACTTTTAAGTATAATTAAAAGTAAGTAAAGGTTAGTAACATAATTAACCTATTGTTAGGACAGACAGAAGATTCGATTTGAAAACAATATCTTAATAATATCCATAGGCCCCTGGGGCCCTTACAAATCTTACAGTCATTGTTGTTAGTGTTGTTGTTACAGTTTTCTTTCTGACTGCTAATACACTGGGATTATGGTTCTGACCTAGAGGGAGTGTGGTTTCTCTGACACTAAGTTTATTTTTTCTAAATCCTCAGCTTGATATTCTAGCACTTAATTTCAGAATGCAGCTTAAATCACAAGAAGCCCATAATATGTCAAATGATCCCACAGTTGCAGGGGGAAAACAGTAAGTAATGAAAAAGCTATGATTGCTTTTCTGTCCCTCCAAATGACAGTTATCACCTCAATGACCTGCTCCGGGCTGAACCATCTACACATGACACACTAAGGGATAACGTCATCTAACAGAGTAGTTACAAAAATCAATACAAACCCCATTTCAAAGATATTCTGTGTAAGAATCCTGGTGTAACGTTCATTTATCGAATAGGCCTGGGGAGAAAAGAAACCACCAACATTTCTGATATATGTGTTTTACCTCCCCAGCAAAAGAACTCTGTAGGTAAGCAATAATTGTATTTTTCAATCTATTACTTAGTCTTGCCATGGCTCAGCCTAGAATCTCATATGGCAATGACTGCTATAAGTCAGTTATAAAATGAAGCAGCAACCTAGCAAGCCAAAGAGGAAAACAACTAGGTAGCTTCCCACAGTCCTTCAATTTGGGGGAAATGGTTAATGTGCATATCGGGGAACAGGCCAGAAAGATAAGGTACAGCATTTCTTTCCATAATGAGCAAAGGCTTAATCTTTTGCTTTTGTGGAACCAAAGTATAATGCAGTCTTGAAAGAAGACAGCCCCCCCCCCCAGATTTTAATGGAACCTTTCCCCAGGTAAACAGTGATAGATGTTTTACCAGCCCAGACCTTTAAACAACCTGTTATTGATAACCATGAGCTGCTTTAGATGTTAGTTCTTTGGAAATAGCCATAAATTTTGAACTACTGTATATATTGATAGTAATGTAGTCAATATTTATATTAAGAGGACAGGATCCTGGCTTTCACTCCAAAACAATGATTACGTTTAAAAACAAATTAGTCCTACTTCAATCATTTTGACATTACTGGGTCTTAGGTGGATTGTGAGGGTCTCACGGCTGTCTTAACTAAAATAAGATGGTGGCCTAACTAAGATTTAATTCATACAGGACTACCATAAGAGGGAAGAGGGAAGTTATTACTCCAGCTATTTTGACTCACAAATGCTCTTCTAGGACTAGATCAGACACATGCATTTCCCTCGACTTCTTGGTACTCACTTTAGGCAAGGTCCCTGGAAGAAATCCCAACTGGTCAAGCCACACTGAGTTAGATTTTCTCATATTTGGATCTCCATGGTCCCTGAATCCAAGCACAAAGCCACACCTTCCTCAGAAATTAAATTCCAAGGAGTATGTCTGCAGTGCAGCTTCTTCCTGAGGGGATCAGCATCTAGGTTGACATTCTTGAGGTAATACTGTACTGAAAGGTGAAGTAAATCAAAGACCCACTTAGGTTGCCAAAAGTCCAATTTCTCCAGTGGATAATTCTAGCGTTAATGTAAAGGGGTGGGAAATATTGATGGTTTGACATCCTTATTGCCATGGCGTAGGTTCAGACATGACTTGTTTCTTCTTTTCTGGCAAGATTGCATCTGTTCTGGGAGGAGGAGGAGGAGGAGGAGGAGGAGGAGGAGGAGGAGGATGATGATGGTATAAATGGAATTTGTGCTTATGAGAGAATTGAGATTGTTGGAATAAAGGTATAAAAGATCCCAAAGTGACCCTTCATAGTACAGACTAGACATAGAATCCAACCTACAGAAGGATGGAAACAATTGTGGTGATGAGGTGGAAATGAAAATGAGTAAAAGCTGACAAATATTCTAAGCAGATGCCTCCCCATTCATATATGCAGGGCTTTTTTTTATCATAGGACGCCCAGAACAGAGTTCCAGCACCTATTTTTGGATGGAACCTTGTAGGGTAGGCAAGGCGGATTATATAATGTATGTGAGTTCCGGCACCTTTTGTTTTTTTTTTTTACAAAAAAAGCACTGCGTATATGGATGCAACACATACATACACACACATACACGCATAGACACAATTTCATTTGTACAACCCATTCTATCAGTAGAACTTCCTTTTTAAGCTATATGATTTAGAACAGAGTATAAGATCTCAGTATTAAATTTGATCCTTTTTCATATTTAAATTTGCACTACCTATTGAAAATATATTTTATTGTTTAGTTTCATGACATAGTTAAATACAGAGTTAAATGCATGTTAGACTTTCTCCCATCAATAAGAGTTAACACCGGCTTTACCGTGTCTTTAATTTTCAGCAAATGGCAAAGGCTGAAATTATTTTTGTCTCTGTGTTACCTAAAACTGACTGACTAGCTGAATATTATTGATCATATTTTCTATTGTCTTTCTAATTTGGATTTTTCCTCTATACATAAAATATTATCCAGTGCTACCTAAATTAGCATTGATGGATTTCCATCGATCATTCCCTGAAGTCATTGTAATTTCATCTTAGGGCTGATAAATCAAATCTTTGTCTTGAAGCTCCCTTTTAAAACCTGTTTCTACACATAAGCAGAGTTCAAACAGTCCGTGTAATGTATTCACCTAATACAATGCATTACCAATATCAATTTTTCAGGTTATTTATATCCTGCATGGGGCATTTTTGGTCAGTGATGAAGGGTTGCTTTCTGTCTTACTCATTCTCTCAAATTGAGTCATAGCAGTGCCAATATTGGCTAGCCTTATATCTTCATTACTCCTAGGAATATGGATTGCTCGAAACCTATCCTCTCCCACTTCATGCATCACTAGAAACACACCCAACAGGGAGGATGCCGAGTTTCTCCTGAAGGGCAGAATAGGCATCCCCAAAGTGACATTTCAGTTAGTCCAATTGCGAAATCAATTCCATTGTGGTTTTCTGACAATCATACTTCAAATGAAGGAAAAAAATATTGGCAGCTCTTTCAATGACCCTATATCTTAAATGCCACCATATATCAAAAACATTACGGAGCCCTTATTGATGATACTGTTGTGCATTATTTGCCTTCAGCTCTAAGTAAAAGATGGGGCTGGTTTAGATTGTTCAATACACAATCCTCAGACATAACAACTGGGATTGCGTGCCTCAGAACAGGAATTATTTTGCACTTTTTTCAAGTAATTTTATATTTCCCCGTTGGAAGGGACAGAAGTTTTCAGAAGTGGAGAGCAATTTTGCAAATCTAAATGCTTTGGATATGGTAAAAAAATTAAGTCTCTTTCTTTCCCAAAATGAATTGTGTGAAAGAGGCATTAGAAGGATATTAGATCAGGATATACTCTGTGTAGGAATATCTGCAGGGGTAACTGCAAGTACACAATCAAAATCCCGACCCTCTCTTTAATTGGGTCTGGTGCTAACTTCATCTCCAGTTGACTGCAAATTAGCTGAACTGGTTGCACTGAAAAATCCCTTTTTCACTGGGATAATCTACGTCAATATGGAAATGACCAGGATGACTCTAGAAGAATAGTTGTCCCTTCCAGAAAATTGATGCACAAAATGAAAATTCTATACTAAAAAGGTAAATAAAAGGTCCATTTTATGTGTATTCATGTGATTGAAGTACTTTTTTTATATTCTGTGCAACATAGTAGCAGAAGAATTCCAAGCATTCCTGCACAAAAGTGATTTTCTGAATCCATTTCAATCTCATTTCAATCTAGATCATGGTGCAGAATTGGCATTAGTTATCTTGATGGACCATCTGCTGAGAAAGTATGATGTGGTCATTTGTTCCTGGTCATATTTGATGGTGTGACTTTTTATTTTATTTTATTTGTATCCTGACTGTATTATTTTTACAAACAACTCAAGGCAATAAATATATCCAATATATTTACATCTTACTTATAAATACTTCTTCTTTCTCCTATTTTCTCCATAACAACAACCCTGAGAGGTGGGCTGGGCTAAGAGAGAGTGTCCAAGGTCATCCAGCTGGCTTTTATGGCTAAGGCTGGACTTGAACTCACAGTCTCTTGCTTTCTAGCCTGCTGTCTTAACCAAACTGGCTCTTAATAGCCCCTATCCTTCTGGACTGATTCAGGAGTTGGAGGCACAGTTATGTTATGGTTGTGGGCTGATTTCAAAGGGCAGTACTGGAGAATATTATTTCCTGCCCCCCTCCCCAAAGCTTTTTTGCTGTAAGGCAGGGGTCCCCAACCCCCAGTCTGTGGACCGGTACCGGGCCGTGGCATGCCATCAATCGGTCCACCCAAACAAGCAAAGCCCTATCCGTGGGATGCAGGCAGCACACAAAACCATGCACTCTCCGGTCCGTGGAAAACCTCTCTCCACGGAACCGGTCCCTGGTGCCCAAAAGGTTGGGGACCTCTGCTGTAGGGTAGTTCTAGCTTCCCTTCTAGCTTCCCACAAGCTATATAATATCTACTTTGAAGCTGTTGGGTGAGATTAATAGGAACTGTGTTATTAGGAACTGTTAATAGGAACTGTGTTATTCCTTTATGTGAATAACACTCAGATCTACTGTACTTATATTTTGTTACTTCAGATCTACTTATATTTTATTTCCTTATTAGTGTGCTGGCTAAAGTTACCATTGTAATGTCTAAACAGACCACAAAGGTGCATGTTTCTCAGGAAAGCCATTGAGAACTTTATAGCACCCCTCCTCCAGTCTCCTATTGAATACCACTGATCTATAATAATGCACATGGACATTTGGATAGTTTTCTTCAATAAAGAAAAAGCTCAGGGCGCATGCAGTCCATTCTTATGTCCCATGCCACGTAGGTGGTGCGCTTGATTTGGTAGGGAAGACAAACCAATAATTCAAGGCAATCAACGGAGTGCATTACAGGAGAAAATGCTGAACCTGCAAGCCACGCAAGCAAAATAGCAATCAGAAGATTTAATGCATTTCTGATGTACATTTAAGGCATTGACACTGGGCCACAGATGTACATGTGTTGTGTTTTATCTTGTTGAGATATGGCCTGGGAGAACCAATTATAGCATATCATCAGCAACGAGAGGGACTGGGAAAAGAAAGGATTCTATCACACATTACTCCTGCAGTTATATTAGAGAAACAAATTGTACCTGGGATTGAAAAGTCACAGGGTTTATTCCGTCTTAATAAATCCCTGCCAAAGGCTAAGTGTAAAACTCGAAATACTTCCCAAATGTTGTTACTGTATTATCATCTTTGACATCTCAAGGGCTGCTCAGGGATCATCTTGATATCATTCCCCAGTTCTCACAATAAGCCTGTTTATTTTTAACCTGTGCTTGATTCTGGTTGTAACCACTTCGACTCGCTGTTCTTGTGATTTAACATCTCCTTTCCCAAAAGACTAGGGTTTGTTTGTTTTATACAAGGAAGCCTGACAATGGAACATTCAAAAGCATTACCGTTTTTAAGATGGGCTGTGTTGCTTCCATATTGTTCTTATTCAGGCTACAAGAATTAATTAACGTACCATGCAGGGGAAATACATTTTAATCATGGATAGTAAAAGTAATTCCAATTTGCTCTGAAATATTTTCTATGAATATTTTCAACTTCCACCCAGAGATTCATTGGATTCCAAACTAATCCTTGTTCTGAAGAGTTTCTGGCTCTTGGGCTGGAGTGGGTAGAAGCCCCTTGTATGTTCAATAGTTCCTTTTAGAAATTGTAGGGTTCACACACACACACACACACACACACACACCTGTTGTTCTTTTGTTTATATTTTCAGATTGCTTTAATGTTATATACTGCTCAGAATGGCAGTAGAGTTGGGCAACCCTATACATTTAATAAGGAAATATATAGCATGACAGACTGAAGTTTCAGGTCCATTTATTTGTTTACCACCTTCCTCAGTACCATCAAAAATGTGTGCATTGTTCTTTAATCACTTTGAAATGCTTTAGCCTTTTCTACAGTCATACTGTACAGGCTGGAGAAATGATCCTATAGAGAGAAAAAATCTAGGAAAATGTTCTCTCATGGCAGAGAGTCTTCTTGAGTTTAATAAGATCAGCTGGTAGGTATGGAGATACAAATGTTGCTCACAGTTATTGTTAAAAAGAGTGATATATTTGTATTTCCCCCCAAATAAGTAAACTATAGGAGAGGACAGGCTAAGGCAGAGGGAGGGATCAAACATGCCATCAGTCACCAGTGTCAAGACTGATTCGCCCTTTCACCGACATTTTTTCCATTGCTCATAGCTTGACAAGATTGTGGAATGCATAAGGGGGAAGGATGATATCTAGGCAACCGAGGCATCTTTGAGAGCTTGATACCGATAATGCCAAGGTCACTAACACAGGTTCCCAATGGAGAAGTGGACTTTTCCCATAACAAGAAGTAGCATTGGACAATGTGAACACCCGGTGGGTGGAGGTGAAGCAATCTATTGTTTAATTAAGTAAGTTTTCAAGTGGGAAAACCAGAGCTGGTTTCATAAATTTTCAGTAAAGTATTATACTTTTGGTAAAAATCATGTCCCAAGAGTTTCTTTTTCTGGAAATGCCAACTGGACAGTTGACAACTAGTCCCTGCACATCCGCAAAAAATATACTGTAAATCCAGCTCATTTTGAATGCCTCGCTTATCTCCCACTCATTTCCTTTGACTGCTGCCATGTTTCCCTGAAAGTAAGACCTACCCTGAAAATAGCTTGATTTTTGGGGGTCTAATATAAGCCCTACCCCAAAAATCAATCTAGGGTGGGGGTGGGGCTTACCACCGCAGCCAGGCCTTCTGTGGATCGACACTTGCCTTGCCGGCCTACTTCTGTAGTGGAATGAGCAGCTTCATTCTGCAGCTGAGATGGAGCTCGGACTGCATTTCACCCTCAGAGGCCTTTCTGGAAGGCCTATGCAGCTGAAAACCAAGCTATAGATTCAATCTGTAGCTTGGTTCTTGGTTGCACAGGCCTTCCGGAAAGGCCTCTGACTGGGAAATGCAGAATCTCAACTGCAGAATGAAGCTGCTCCTTCGGCTGCAGAAGAAGTGGGCTGGCTGGGCAGGGCGGTCAGTGCCAGAGGTGAGTGGAAAAGACACACACACACACACACACACACACACACACAGAGAGAGAGAGAGAGAGAGAGAGAGAGAGAGAGAGAGAGAGAGAGAGAGAGAGAGAGAGAGAGAGAGAGAGAGAGAGAGAATAAGACCTGGTGCCTCTTTTGGAGGCAAATAAAAAATAAGACCAGGTCTTATTTTCGGGGAAACAATAGTTGGTCAGATTCTTGTAGAGAGTTTAAGCTTGCAATTAATCTTTACTCATTTGAACTGCCTAACTATCCTGATTTCCCTGGTACTTGATATAAACCACCCCAGCTGCTGGAGTATCTGAAATGTGCATTGTTAAATATAGTGGTAAATAATAGTAATGCTATTTTTGGCTTAAAAGGTACCAACTAGGATTGGGAATGAGAGTCCATGGTCTCTGGATTGTGAAATGCTCCCATTCCTACCCTTAATACATGTCCTTGAAATTTGTTCAAAAATAGGTCAAATATTCTCAATTATCCCCTTCAGCCCCACGCTTCCTGTGGACTGCCTGTGAATCAAATCTGTACATCTGCTGGACTGTAAATTGGCCCCAGTAATACATCAGATCCATACTGATCCTTATATTCATAGTATTCATTTCCTGAAACAGCTGAACTACTGTAGATGCCTGCACTTTTTATTTATTTATTTATTTATTTAGATCCCACTTTTATTATTTTTATAAACAACTCAAGGTGGCAAACATGTCTAGTGCTTCTTCCTTCTTCTGTTTTCTCCACAACAACAACCCTGTGAGGTGAGTTGGACTGAGAGAGAGTGACTGGTTTAAGGTCACCCAGCTGGCTTTCTTGACTAAGGAAGGACTAGAACTCATAGTCTCTGGTTTCTAGCCTCCTGCCTTATTCATTAGCACAAATTGGTTACATTCATACATTCTATGTTCATGGAGAACCAAAAAAATGAGCACAGAGAGTTGCCTAGCTTATCTGCCAGGATTTTCCACACTGAAACACTGTTTGCACTGTGAACTGATGTATTCAGCACCAGTAAAGGCAAGGATTCATATTTTAAGGGAAACAGGTATCACACCAGAGAGAATATGAACATGATTGAAAATAGCAGCTGAACTTGGTTCTTTGATGACTGTGTGTTTATGATCCATCACACTCTACTTCATATCTGCTCCTATATTAAGAGACTGTTAGAAAATGCAAAGCTATTTCTGTCCCTTTGGTAAGACTTTACATGCAGACAGTGGTCCAAAGTGGCATTACAAAAATGGATTGGAGTTCCCATTCTTATATTGTATATCTTACATAAGATGACCTAGGCCCTCTAGAGTGTGTTATCAGGGAAGAAAAATAAAGTCTTAAACATCTTCTACCTCCTTATGTACTCCTAGGATAATAATAGAAGTGATTATGGTTACAGGTCCAAATAGAATTGGAACAATGTAAGTACATGAACTGAAGATAAGAATATGTAATAATTGAAAAACTTACTAATATTAATTTGCTTTCTAGTTGTAATCTTGCATTTATATTGGGGTTCTAGAGGCTCTGTACAAACTCTGGGAAGTGTAAAGGAGGAAAAGACTGTTCTTCAATAATTAGGCAAGATACAGCCAAATGGCCAATAATTTACAACATGTTAACATGCTACACATGAATGAATGAAAGCAATCTGATCCAGCAGTATGGTGATAACATGAAAAGATCAATATCCCTATGATAAACTTAATAAGCAACATGCTTACACTGCAGAGCTGTAGCCTCCCACTAAATTGTCCAGCCTGATGACTTTATGCCAAAGTTGTTAATCACAAAATCACCTCAGGGCAACCACATACAGCCTTATTTATGGGGAAATCAAGAAACCGAAATACTCAACCCTGCCTGATTAGCTGCCCTAATATGCTACTTGTGGCTAATTTCTGAGCTGCTTAACTTACAGGTGTTGCCCCAGCCAGTAAATCATTTATTTTGCCTTGACTTTCTACCCTCAAACCTGCTATGCATCTATGAAGCCTATTTAAGTGACAGGCAGGAAATAATTGATGGAGCATTAAATCATGCTAGTGTTTAGTGACCTGCAGCCCTTTGAAACAAGTAAAGCTACATTCTCAGGCTTGGATTCATTTCAGATGTTATTGTAACCCTAAATTTCTATGCCACTGCTACAACTTTTCCAAGATACAATGTGTGCATTTCCTCATTTTATTTGCCACACTTGTTCAGACCAACCTTTGCATAACATGCTGCTATTATAATTTCCCACGCCAATTAATGATCCATGCAACATAGAAGAACCAAAGTCCATTTGGCATCTGAAGGGAAACCATTCTGGGAAGTTTAACATTCTACTTCTTCATTTACTTTTCTGGGCATAAGCTGCAGCAATATAATAGGAATTGCTTCTAAGTAAACATGTACAGTGAGTGCTTTAGCAGAGAGTTTTGCTTAAATGCATCCAAAGAGGATTATTGAACAAACAGTTTTCAGTCTGAAAAATAAAACTGAAATCTTTTGTAAAAGCACATAATACAACTTGTGTGAAGAATGGAAAGTACACAGTTGCACCGTGTGCAAGAATTGGGAAATACAAAGTACAAGCTGTTCCTGGTTGGAGGAAACATATAGAAATGATTTATCAGACTGCTTAACTGTAGAAAGCTTAATTAAATAAATAATTTCCAAAGAAAAGTAAATTCACCATACAGGATGCAGATTGAAAACAAAATTAAAAGTCCAGTACTACTGAAATTGAAGCATTGACAGATACATATTTGACTAAAAATACTCAGCCTCCATTCTTATTCAAGGTTATTGTTTTGTTTTTGTTTGTTTTGTTTTATTTTTTTGCAGTTCTGGCAATTACGTCTGATCTGCAAATTTGGCTTATGACCAAATAGGAAGTGCATTGCATAAAATAGTAAGTTGGATGACTTCAGATTGTGCAAATATATAAACCTGGCAGCAATTATAATTTAAGGAGATCCTTTGATGAATTATGATGATTGCCTAAAGCATGGCATCAGTTTGTATACTCAGCATCTCTATTTCTTCATCTACTAAATGGGAAGTTACAAGCATCTCTGTTCTTTCCCAGATGGAGTTGTGTGGCAGCTAATGTTCATCTTAGCCACCTTATTAAAATATTGCTTATTAACTTTTATCACTTTTGCCTTCTTGGATAAGCTTTTAGAATAGCTTTTAACTGAGAACAGGAGAGAGTTCTTATAAATGGATATTTCTATGAGAATTTAGACCTGACACTGGATGTACTGCATGCAAGTTAACAGCTGTCTAATTAACCATTTCCATTGATGTCACTTATTTGATACTTCATAGAATCATAACTACTGGTGGTCATAAACTTGTTATTTCTGATACTGAGCATGCCTTTATCATGTGCATATTTTCTCCATTTTATTAACAACTTATCTCACTGCCTTAGTACTTATCTCAGCCTATATAATAAAATAATTTGAGATGCCGTATTAAGTTCTTAAATTTATTAATTCATCCACTCTTTAAAACTAATAATGGAAGAAAGAATGTCTTCCTGATGGGCAATCATGTAATTTAGCATTCCAGATTTGCAGCCGGCCAGAAATTCTAAATTTCTGATGTTTGTTCATTTAGCTCTAATAACTCGCTGTCATGAATGTCCAACTCCCATGAATTTGTCCAAGTGTTTTTAGGAAGTCCATTTTAGGAAGGACATGACATGGCAGTAAAGTCTGTCAGTACTACGTGGGAAGACATGTTTTTATTTCTATGATCAGAATCTTCAGTAAATTTACTTTGATTAATAAAGTCCTGTAACATGAGAAAAGAAGAAAAGGATGGCTCTTCACGGTATTCAGGTTGTTGCAAGATGGTACTTTTTCCTTCCCTTTAGTTGTCTTTTCTTTTTAATCTAAAAAGCTACAGAACCTTTAGCCTTTCCTTGTAGGAAAAGTGTTCCTCCAACCTCTTCATCATTTTAGCTGCCCTTTTCGGTACCCTTTCCAGTTCTCTGAGCTGTCAGACCTGTCAAATATAAAGCCAAAAAGGTAATTCCATACTTTAGGTATAGGTTACTCAGCCTGAAAACATTTATTTCTCCTTCTTCTTGTACAATTTGTGATATGTAGTAATTGAAAGCCAATGTTCAGGGTAATATCTTCTGGAGTTCCAATCTAAAAGGCAATTCCCAGACCTTTCCCAGACCTGTGATGACTTTTAGCTGGTCCTGTAGCAATGGAGGAACTGTTCTTGTCAATGCTTTCATCATACACCCTGTGTCATCCCATTAGATACTTAGCAAGACATTTTTAGATATCCAATGTCAGGGTAACATAAACAGTTGACAAGCTTGAAATCAGTCAGTGGAACCTGTGAGACACTGTACATTCTAGTGGTGGGCAGTTAATTTTCCCAAGGGGTCACCTGAGAAACTGGGACTGTTGTGCAGGGCTGCCACTGCCACACCCTGTTGTCCTTGCTGCTGGCCCCCATCACCACCGCTGCTGCAGGGTGGATAGAGACAATTAGCCAAATGTGGCCCATGGGCCATAAAATGCCCAGGTCTGGTACAGGAGACTCAAATTGTATATAACTTAGATAATTATTCCACTCCTTCAGAATAAGATGCAGAAAAACATTATTTACATTAATATAGTAACACATCATTTGTTCCCTAAAAGAACATGCTGAACATGTCATGACACAAACATTTCAAATATAGGAATTCTGTAATTATTTCCACAAAGTGAAGGGCTTTATTTAGCTGCACAGTGTTGTAATTTACACTTCTCTTTTGGAGAAGTTCCCATATCCAAAACAATTATTTGTTTTCAAAATTCCAAGATGAAATTTTGCCAGCTTTGAATAACCAGTGAAAACACAATGTTAGACATATGGATTCATACTGCCACTGCACTCCAAAAGATAAACAATCCATGTCTCCTTAAGATGTTTTAGACTTCCTAGATTCCATTCAAAGATACATGTGTAGCAATGACTTTACAGCTAACTTTAAACTGCTATGATAGTTATACAAATGTAGGTTTTGCCAAAGTGGGTTTCCTAGGCTTGTTTACTGTGTATTTCCATTACTCTTTGAGTCAATAGCTAAAATAAAATGTTGACATTTCTAAAAGTGGGGCTTTTTAAAGTGTCATAATATATTACTAAGAGATTACAGAATTTTGTCATAGCTTTTCCTAAAGAAACAAGAATACAGAAGACTGAAGTTCAGCTATTTGAGAATTAAATATGTGGCAGCTTTTACTGTCAAAAGATGGTTTCAGGATGCAGCAGTTGAAGGATTATATCACAAAGGTCACTCAGAGGAAGAAAGAATGTCATAAAGTTAAATATATCCAGGGGAAAAAAATCAGATAATAAGGAATATATCTAACCATGCCAACCTAGAATGATAGATTGCAGGAGAGGTAAAGTAGAGCACATGGAAGAGATAAAGGGAATTCACGACAAGAAGCAAAAATAAAATAGAAGGCTAATATAATAGAAGGGCGGCTGTAGAAATCACAAACGAAATGTGTAAAAACAGAAGTGAAACTTATTGAATAAAACTGAATTTATTCACAGTATTCAGATGGTGAGATGCAGAAATGGGGAAATGTCCCACAGAATGGCATCCTGATTGACTGCCCAATGCTAGAAGAATACATTTTTAAAATTGTCATGTTTTCATATGACATCATATGAATAATTGAACAGGGATGCCAAGTTTTATTACAAGAATATTATCAGTGAAATACAGTCTCCAAGTATTCTAGCCTCTAGAATATGATAATGATTTATTAGTGGTGGTGGTAGTGGTAATAGCAATAGTATTGCAAGATTGCATGTTCAGTTTTTAAGCACTTATAGCAATTAAGGAAAGGAAAGGAAAGGAAAGGACTGGTATTTTGCAGCAAAAACAGTAGTTTGTTGGCATCTAAAAATTAGTACATTTATTATGGCATACTTTTTGTGATCCATTGTATAAACAACATTCAGCAAAAGTAGAATATTTATTGATAGATTTTATTTGTCATTGGATGTCATACTCAATTCCTCCTCATACTCTCCTTCCAATATCAGGAAAGAAAGTGTGTAAATAATGCTTACAAAATACATGGAGTATCAAAAGGGAGGGGACCCACTCCTCCCCAAAAAGCTTTTGCTTCTACCCTTGCAGAAAAATGTAGAAAAGTCAAATTTCTGCAGAAAGAGGCAGCAAAGATAACCCAAATCCCTGGGCTATATTCTAAGAAACACAAGATGAAAAAAAAATGAGGAACAATTTGGGGAAGAAGAATATGTGCAAAGTCAAGATACCAGCAATTAGCATAATTGGTTAGAATATTCAAGGACCACCTCTGTAAAGCTATCAGCCACTTCCTGAACTCCTGGCTATTGGCAGAGTTAGCCTTCAATACTGCATTCTAACATCTGCATGACCAAGGAAAATGATGATTTGTTCATTGGGAGAAGAATTCTGAGCTTACTTCTGCCACCACCTGCAACAAAACCAAGTTTTCAAGCGACTGCCTTTAGTTATGGTAGATTAACTTAATTGTCCAAGGCAACCTAGCAATGAATGCTTATAAAAGTTTAATTCATTGAGTTAATCATGTCTGAAGTCAGCCCATATTTTTTTATAAAATGTAAAGAAGGAAAAAATAATTCAGTTTTTTTTAAAAAAACCAAGACAAATACTATGTTTAATTTTAATTTTAAATATTTAATTTTCCATAAATTTCACTGTTGTATAAAAATGGGGTATTCATTAAAGTATGCTTACTTTATCATCAATAGCTAAATGTATAGAACATTTTTTCACTCAGGGAAAAATGGTCATCCGTAACAGAAAAAAGGATCCTATGATATTCCATTCCTTGTATGATAGGAATGGGACTACCACAACATCCATATTTCAGTTGGGTCCTCTCCCCACAAAGGCCATTTCTCACCACTGGTTCAAGGCATCTTGAT